>NC_143557.1:144757500-145057500 GCF_054136105.1 Typopeltis vanoorti | reverse complement strand
CAACCATTTCATCTGCCTTGTTTCTTACTAGCATTTGTATGTAAACACAACAACTGATTCCTGGATCTAGAGCTAGTTCCATTGATACCACTCATTCAATGTGATCTCTCCATGCTCGACTGGAGCCATTACCCTTTCTGTTTATTCATTTTAGAACCCTCTACAATTCTGACTGTTTCCTCTTGATCTCAGGTCATCCCATTCCTTTCCTGTCTACACATCCTCTTGGAGCATTCACCTTTCTCACGTGGTGTGCCCCGTCCACCTTGAGCTTCCCCGTTTCCCTGTTCATCTTGTACACCCATTCTCTCATTTTCCATACTCATGCCACTTACTTCCTCATTCATAACATCTCTTCAATCGCTCCTGTTCTTCCACATCATTCCCACTTGATCTGATTCATTCTCTGTACTCACTTCTCTACCTTCCAGCAACAGTCTCTTCAAGCGACTCACACCATGACCACTCAAATGCAGTCCATCGCTCCCATACAGTTCACTTGGTCCTTCAAACTCATTCCACACATTAACAAATTGTATTCCCCTCTCCTCACACATTTCTGCCAACATATCATTAATAATCCTTGTTCTCTGCCTCATCTCACCACAGTCATACCTAGGCAACACGCTTACTACCCTTCCTTTCACACTGTTCTCCTTTATCCGTCTAAGCAGCCTCCTGATATCCATTCTGACATGCTCTTTGCCTTCTGTCAAGTCATTCGTGCCTATTAAAACCATCAACTCTTTTGTTTCCTACCTCCTCATATCCAATGCCTCAATCACTCTACTCATTTTACCGCCTGGAAAACATACCTTGTGCATCCTCTCATCCAGCACACCTTTAATAATGGAGTCACCATACAATGCCACTTGCTTGTCTTTCTTTAACTCTTTCGTACCTACTTGATTTGTTTTAATCGTTTTCACCCAAATTTTCTTAATTTCACTCTGCATCCATTTCATCTCTTGCCTCATTCAACCCAATTCAATTTCGAATCTCGTGTCACATTCTCTCTATCATTCAATCTTTCTATAATAAATTTAGTTTAATCCTTTATCAAGTGCAAGCAAATGTAAGCAAACTTTGTTTGCTTACTCTTGATAAAGGATTAAACTAAATTTATTATAATCTAACCAAGTGGAAAACAAACTTCCATCTTTCTCTAAATCCAGAGTAATTTAATAATAAGGTGGTACACCTTTTGGCAACTCGTAAAAGTAAATATGACCTCTCCATTGCTTCTGCTTTAGTATCACCACTTCTGGGTCTGGCTCCCACTGATGAGACCTCAATAAAGATCGAAACCGGTCTGGATAGTGGCCCTTCCCTTAATGCATAGCATTATACATGTCCGTAAGGAGATGTGCTTTGCATTATGGGAGATACCGAGACAAGGTGATGAGAACTTGGTCCACCTTTACTATGAATTGCCTCAGTCCTGAAGATACTTCAGGGACAAACTCTGTTTGCTTGCACTTGGATAAAGGATTAAACTAAATTTATTATAGTCTAACCAAGTGGAAAATAAACTTCCAACATTCAATCTTTCTAATTCTCGAACTCTCGACTCCCGCTTCACACTTTCACTCTCATTCAACCTTTTGAGTTTCTGTACTTTTGGTCCATGCATCCAACATGGACAACAAAAATCTCATCTGGAGTATTGATGATTTGGTCACCAGGATTTGGAGAAAAATTAATCTTGGAAGAAGTCATCATCAAATGCCTGACATGTACCCTTAAGGATCTTATGATAGTACTACATGAAGAACTTACATCTTTATTAACTTCCTATCAACAATTTTCCTCCCAATCAATCTGTTATAAGTCAATATTCTAACATGTTAAAGATACCAAGCAATTTTATAAGTTAGGTTTTTTAATCATTTTTCCCAAGTAAGCAAACAGACGAGTAAGTCGAGTTTGCGGCTGCACGTAGTGCAACACTAGGCAACTTGTGGTAAAAGTGGAGCAAGCTCTGATCACTTTCCTTATAATTTTCCCCTAATGCATAGCACATTTCCTTGAGGAAATGTATGATGCTATGCATTAAGGTAATGGTCGTTACCCATACCGGTTTCGACCTTTATTGAGGTCTTGTCAGTGGGAGCTAGACCTAAAAAATGCCAAGGGTGAAGTAATACAGAGCTTATAAATATTTTACCTAAACAAGTTGCCATAAGGTGTTTAAGTAAAATATTTATAAGCTCTGTATTACTTCACCCTTGGCATTTTTTAGCTCTGGCTCCCACTGACGAGACCTCAATAAAGGTCGAAACCCGTATGGGGAACGACCATTACCTTAATGCATAGCATCATACATTTCCAGAAGGAAATGTGCTATGCATTAGGGGAAAATTCTAAGGAAAGTGATCAGAGATTTTCTCCACCTTTACCACGAGTTGCACTATGTGCAGCCGCAAACTCGACTTACTTGTCTGTTTGCTTACTTGGGAAAAAGGATTAAAAAACCTAGCTTATAAAATTGCTTGGTATCTTTAACATAATATATACACAAGGTCAAAAAACTTTCTAAATATTCCAACATTTTCAGATCTTATATTTCTGTCTTCTAAGGCAATTTTTACTGTATCAATCCACCTACATCTTGGTCTTCTTCTGGGTCTTTATCATGCCAACCTGGCAGAGAACACTTGTTTTGCTAATCTTTCCTCCCCCATTCCGTTTAAGTGATCATACCACCTGAGATTAGTTCTGCAATACATTCCCAGATGCTAACAATGTCAAGGCCTTCTGAACTGTGCAGCACAGCCACTGCAAGACTTTTATACCTCCATACTTGAGCATTTCTGGTCGAATATCATCTACTCCTGCAGCCTTTCCTCATTTCAGGCTTTTGATGCAAGTATGGATACGTCTTCCTGATTACATGCCTGTTGAGTGCTTTTTACTACCGTGTTGTCACTGCTTGTTTCATTTAGCATATTTACTTCTCCCGTTTTCATGTCACCTTTATCTTCTCTAATTTCTTTTACAGCACTCTTCACTCTATTTCTGAGCTTTTTCAACAGCCGCCAGGATATTTTGCCACCTTCCTGATAATTATTTTCTATGTTCTTGCCAAAGTCTTCCCATGACTTTTGTTTAGCTAGTTTTACAAATTGTTTAACTTTCTTACATTTGTCTCTGTATTCTATAAGAGCAGAAGCTGACTTATTTGCCAGGAACTTTCAACATCCTTTCTTCTTTTGCTTCATTATCTATTTAACTTTTAGTGTCCACCATGGAGTTCAATGTTTTCTTCACGACTTACCACTGAGTCTCCAGGGTTTGGTTCCTGTTCTCAAACTCTTTCATTTTTTCATGAATAATGTTCATGTATTTTAGTCTACAGTTCACATCTGAGAGCTGCTCAACTTTTATTTGCTTTAATACTTTCTTACATGTTTTTTGTTTCAATATGAAATTCAATTTTATCCTTCTCAAGACTAATTGGTGATCACTTCCAATTTCAAATCCTCTGTACATTCTAGTGTCTTGCAAAGCTAGAAAACATCAGTATCAACAATAACATAGTCAATGAGACTTTTCTTATTTCTTGCCTCTTCTCTCCATGTGAATTTATGCACATTTTTATGTTGGAACATTATGTTTGTACTATGCTCTGCTCTTTTCTCCAAATTTTCTCAAAATATTTTTGTATGTCTGACAATCATTTCCTACTCAGCTATTTATTTCCAACAGGGACCTAAATAGCTGAGTAGGAGAAAGCAACTGACACCTTGAAAAAAGGAAAAGTCAGTTGCTTTCTCTAAAGCCTAAAAAAATTCCTCTATTTCTATGTTATTACAACCTTCTGTGGGACCATAGGCACAAATAAGTCTGATTGTTCAGTTGTCCAAGAAGTTGTCCTTAAACTTCAAGAAGATTAGCCCTGTGTTTAGTGTGAAATACTATAGCTACCTCCTTTTCCTTGATTGTTATTGCCTGAATATAACATTTTGCATTTATTACTTAGTAAGATCTCACCAGTTTTTTTTTTTTTGTTTTGTTTCAGTCACCCCTATTATATCGATCTGGTACTTATCCAATCCCAGCCAGTTCCATTTCTTTGGCATTAGGGCTTTTTATGTTGATAGTACCAATCTCAAACTCTGGCGATGTTGAGTTGGGGTGTGTTTCAGGATTTGTTCCAGTAGCTGACTATTTGCTGTTCACCCTGGTTGACTGGCAAAAACTATGGGGGCCTTGTTTATCCAGTGACACTCCAGCCAGCATGAAATTCTGTCATGTTGTACCATCATTTTATTTGTGTTTTAAGCCAATAAGAATACACCTCTGCACCCACGAACTCAATACAACCCATGAATGCATGGGTGCAGAGGTGGATAACAAAAATGATATCAGGACTGTACAATGCTATTTATGAAAACAGGCTGAGGGCATGCAGTGTTTGATAGATAGGAGATAATATGATTCGGACATTTAAACCATTGAGAGGTAGTTACAGAGTTGACAGCAGGGAGATATTTTGTATATAGGATAAGGGGAAGGAGTGAGGACAAGGACCATCTCTGAAGTTACAAATGGAAGTTTTGAGCAAGAAGATGAGAAGAGTGGCTTTTTTTGCATGGAGGTTGATTAGACCATGGTGATGTGGAGTTAGAGTAGCAAAAGGATGAATGATAAATGGGTTTAAGGAGTAGTGTGACAGACTGTTTTATCTAAGATGGGCCTTCTACAATAAGTCTTCTGACTCCATGGAGGTCTTGAATAATAACAATAAAATTCAAAAAAACAGTAGCAGTGAAAAATGTAGTAAAAATGTAGCTAAAAACAAGTTGTCCAAAGGCTTTGGTAAAAACAATGAAAATAAATCTTTCTGATGAAAATTTGCAAAAATATCCTGGAGGCTATTGAAAAGCTTAGAAATAGAGGAAAGATACTGTAAAAGGAAGCAGAGATAAAAGGGGTAAGAAAATTAAAGATGCTATGAATGTTTAAAATTCTCTGTTATATCAAGCAATACACAGTCGATACACCGATACAAGTCATTAGTAGGAAATGAAGAAAGTACAGGAAGATGGTCTGAGGTTTAACTATATGCACACTATCTCCATTCTTATTCATCATCTATATTGTTATTAGGGTGTATGGAGAAGTAGCACCTTAGTATCAATGTCAGCCGCTGATCTCAGGGTCAGGATATTGGGCTCCGGTCCTCACATACACTCAACTCTCACTTATGGTTCCAAGAAGTTGGTAATACACACCAGCGGCCACACCTCGGTAAACCGCTTTGGCTGGCAGACTAAAGTAAGTGAGGGTATCAGCAATAAAGAATGCTGTAAATAGGGAATGTCACCATTTATGTGCACGAAGTCTGGAATGGTCAAGATGGCAGAAGAATCAACACTGACTGATCAATGGCATCAAGGGCATGACAGCAAGATGTGCGGCACATCGAGGGCACACTCCTGACATCTAAGGGACTTGTGGCCAGCCATTGTGGAACAGATCGAAGCCTCACCATGTATTTATCCATTGTCAACCATGAAACACACCATGTCACAATATGAAGTTAGAGATGTAGCTATAAGAGATATCAGCTCTTATAGCTACAGGCAAGAAGAGCTTGAAACCAGGAATTGTAAGACAAGAACTACTAAGGTAGTGCATGAAGATAATATCCCAAACCCTCCAGGGAGGATAATCTCACATGTCCCTTGTCTGAAAACCAGGAACAATCTCTTGAAAATAGTAACATGGAACGTCAGAACACTCTAGGAGGCAGGCAAATTAGATAACCTACTCCAGGAATTAGAAGTGATGAAGGCAGATATTGCAGGTATTATCAGTGAAGTGAGGTGGACATATACAGGCATAATAATAAGAAAAAAACACACTATAATCTACTCTAGTAGTGACTTACACCTTAATGAAGTAGCGCTTGTCCTAAGTAATAGAATTGCAAACTCTCTACAGGGATATCAGCCCATAAATGACAGAATCATAACAGCCAAAATAACTGCACAACCATTCAACCTGTATATTATCCAAGCATATGCGCCAACCCAAGATCACCCAGATGAAGAGTTGGAACAATTTTATGAAGACATCCTAATCTGCAGTGCTAAGTCAGATGATGTTATTATAATGATGGGCGACCTAAATGCAAAAGTGGGCTCAGAAAAAATCTCATTTTGCATGGGAAACCAAGGGCTTGGAATCAGAAATGAAAGATTAATTCAATTCTGTGAAACCAATGACCTAATAACTGCCAACACACCAGAAATTATTAGTTCATTTGAACATCCTCCCAGAAGACTATATACCTGGAAAAGCCCCGGGGACATCTATGGAAACCAAATTGACTATATAATAATAAGCAAAAGATTCTGAAATGCAATAACACAAAAACATATCCTGGAGCAGACATAGGATCAGACCACAACCCGATGATTGCAAAAATCAAAATAAAACTTAAGATACCAACTGAACCATTCATAAGAAAAACTTATAATTCAGACTCACTTAACAACCAAGAAGTTAAATACTGCTTTATAAAATTCACAAAATCCCTTAACAAGTCTGACACCACACCTCACACAGAAAACAGAACACCAATTGATGAAATTAACATGAATTAGCAAACATTCAAGAATAGCATTAATGAAGCAGCCAAAAATACACTCCCACAATTAAAAAGGAAAAGGAATAAACCTTGGATGAATGAAAAAATACTGACGTTGATGGAACAAAAATAAAATTTAAAGAATAAACCTGAATATAAAAGCATGAATAAAGAAATAAAAAAAAGAATGCAGGAAAGCCAAAGAGGAATGGATTAAATATAAATGTATAGATATAGAAAACCTTGATAGAAAACACAGAAGCAGAGAAATGCATGAAAAGATCAGAGAAATGACAAGCAGGACAAATACAGCAAACCATGCAAGTGTCATTAGAGACCATATTCTAATGGATAAAAAAGAAATCATGGAAAGATGGATTGAATACACAAGGAAATTATATGAACAACAAAGAAATGATATTCCTGAACAGACTGATTTAGAAGGACCATCCATTTTACTCTGTGAAGTTCAAAATGCCGTCAGAAAACTAAAACCACATAAAGCTGCATGAATAGATAACATCTTGGCAGAATGGTTGAGGGCTCTCGATGAAGGAGAACTGAAATTTCTAACAAAATTATGCAATAAAATATACGAGACTAGATTTCTATCCAAAGATATTAATCACTCAATTTTCGTTTCAATTCCCAAAAAAAACAAAAGCTACATGATGTCAAGAGTTCAGGACAATCAGCCTCATCCATCAAGTATTAAAAGTCCTCCTATAAGTTATTCTTGAAAGAAATAAAAGAAAAATAAACATAGAAATAAACAATACACAAAGTGGCTTTGAGGAAACAGTAGGTACAAGAGAAGGTATTTTCAACGTCAGAACCATCATAGAAAGATATCTAGAAAAACAAAAAGATGTGTACCTCTGCTTCATAGATTACAAAAAGGCATTCGACAATGTCCAACATGAACAATTAATTTAAATCCTTTCAAAAATAGGCATAGATGGAAAAGACATTAGGCTATTAACTAATCTTTACTGGGAACAGACTGCATCTTTGAGAATAAATAGAGAGACCTCAGAAGAATTCCCAGTTCAGAAAGGTGTGAGACAAGGCTGTCTTTTCTCCGATTCTCTTTAACCTGTACACAGAAGAAATATTTAATAAATTTAGTAACCTCAAAGGAATCACTGTAGGGGGCAGAAATATTAATAACCTAAGATATGCAGATGACACGGTTCTTCAAGCTGAAAACAAATATGACCTTAAAACTCTGATAGATGAAACCCTCAAGTATAGCAAACAGTATGGCCTCAATTTCAACTTTAAAAAGACAAAAATGATAATTTCAAGAGAAAAGAAAATACCAAAAATATGCATCACTATAAAAGGAAATAAATTAAATGAGCCTTTGGACTCCCTGGAGGTATCATAGAAAATGGCAAGACAGAAGATGAAATTAGAAAAAGGATTGAAATTGCAAGGTCAACTTTCAACAGGATGAAAAATCTACTAACATCTAGAGAATTAAATCTGAAAACAAGACTAAGAATCTTCAAATGCTACATATGGTCTACATTATTATATGGAGTAGAGACATGGACACACTCCAATCTGAGTGTGAAAAAACTGGAGGCCTTTGAAATGTGGATGCTGCGAAGAATTATCAGAATATCATGGAAAGACAAAAAGACAAATGAAGAGGTACTAGAGATGGCAGGCGTAAACAGGAGCCTGATGAAAGAAATTAAAAAGAGAAAAGTCAGATATTTTGGACATATTCTGAGACATAACTGCCTACAAAGGACACTTCTCAAAGGAACTGTTGAGGGAAAGACGAAGACTGGAGTGGATGAAAAATATAGAAGACTGGACCTATCTCTCATATGAGGAATGCAGCAGAGAGGTGCAGAATAGGACATGGTGGAGACACATGGTAGTCAATCTCCTGGAGGGAAAAGACACCTGACAGGACAGCATATTATTATTATTATGTGACACCTCCAGGGAGTCCAAAGACTCATCAAGGGGGAGTGCGCCAACAGCATCGAACAATTGATCTCCTTCCAACTACTAACCACACTCAAACTTGCTCAACTTTTTGCGTGAGTCATTAGTAGCAGAGGCTCTACCAATCGACCAACCTTTATATGTCAGTAGATTGCGAAGGAAAGTGCTGTATGACATAAAAAATAGAGATGTCAATCTCAACTCTTTATGCTGATGATGTTATACTCTTAAATAACGATTTTCAAATGCAATGATGGCAAATTAAATATGGAAACAGACAACATAATAAGTAAATAGTTTTACTTCCTACCATAAACTATTTACATAATAGTTTATGGTAGGAGGTCAGTAGATTAAATTTATATGGAATAAGAAAGAAATTAGTCAAAATACTAAACTAGCTGTATATAACTCAGTGTTCAAACCAATTTTAACTTATGGATCTGAAATCTGTGCAAAAAATCTGGGCTTGAGACCATAGATATGAGAGTTCTGAAAAAAACAGAGTAGTGAAGAGATGGAAAATCACATTAAAAATGAAGATAAGAGGAAGGAACTTGACACTGTTTGAATTCAGGAATGTGTGAGCAGAGCTAATGTAAAGGACACTTAAACAGAATGGAAAAGGGAAATTTAGCAAAACAAGTGTTCTTTGCCAAGATGGCCAGAAAAACACCCAGAGGAAGACCAAGATCTCTGCCAATTGATGCAGTCAGAAGTGTTGTAGAAGACCAAAATACAAGATCTGGCAATACTGAATATTGAGATATACTGATAGTCTGAATAGCAGATGCTTCCAAATTATTTCAATGCTAATAAATAAATACTTATAATAAACAAAGACTATATGCTCTGTAATTTTATTCAAAGATGTAAACACTAATGGGCTATTTATAAGCTCAAATAATTAAAAAAAGAGTCAAGTAATTGATCATTCTTTTATGTATGAAGCTCAAAACCAATAATCTATAGAAACTGTTCAAGTATCTACCAGTTTGTTTGACAAACCTCATTTAAAACATTTCCATTTGCAATTTAATTCTTCTTAAAAATACATTTTTAATGACAGGTTGTAAAAAATATTTCATAAACTATAATTAGCTTAGGCTGTTGTTAACTACCTTATTAAATATAGTACCTATCCAACATCCCAATTTAAAGAATAGTTTTTAGATTTAATAAAATTGCTATATTAATTCATAATGCCTATATATAAATACTTTCAAATTACACAAAGAAGGGGATGTGTGCTAAATGGTCCAGAAAGGCCATTCATAGAACATCGAATCCAAACATGATAAGTAGAATTTGATTTCACATGTTTAAAGATATAATTGGTCTTTTTCATAATGTAAGCATGTACATCTTCTAGGCCTACTAATTGAATCCATACTTCATATTCAACTACATTAGTAGAAAGAAATTTTAGATTCCATGGAGGATCCCATGACACATGAAGCTCTTTTCCATTATTGGAAGTAAAAGAAGTACATGTGATATTTTCCACTTCACTGGGATATATTGTTTTATAAGAAAAATCCTCTTCTTCCTGGTTATGCTTTTTCAATGAGAAATGCTTCTGCTCTTCTAAAGCTTCAGTAAGTTTTGCAGTAAAAGATGAAATATCAACTATTGTATCCTGATAGATACGAAACAACCACTCTGGATTATAGCAACACAGGTGAAGTAACACTTCAGAACTAGATTTGATCCTTTCTTGCTCATGAGATGGCAAGTGTGTAATTCCTCCATACTCTGGTGGATTGTCAGGATGAGTTATACTATTAACTTCTAAAACATTTTGCCATGATTTATATATTATTCCCATTCCAGGCAAGGTTACTAAGGTTTTATATGGTGTGTAATGATATGGATTCACAGCATATGGGAACAGTTCAAGAAATACAGATCCTGGTGGTAGAAACATTGTTAAAACAAGAAGGGCACCATGCATGCCAACAATAACTTTACAACTGGAAATAAATCTAATTATTTCCTCTATTCTCAGCTCTTCTAAGCGAAGTACATAAACTTCTAAACCCGTTAAGCGTGAGATTGTACTGATTACTTCCTCTTCGTTCACTATTAGTCTATTATTCTTCCTAGAAATTAACACTGCATATTTAGGTGTGGGAATCACTGCACTCTTTGTGCCTAAAGAACGGTGGAAAAATTCAAGTGTCATCCTCATAAAACTGATCGTTAAATTGGCATTCTTATATAAGGGCCCTTGCGGGACTTTAAATCCATACTGATACCATGTTGGCTGTTTGTTTAAACCAACATACCCATTTTCAAAACAATATAACTTATCGCTTTGCAATTCCAACGACAGAAGTGGAAAAACAGAAGTCAATACCTCGTACAACCGAAAATATGGACCACGAGGTCGGTGATCGGCAAAAAATAAGCCGATAGACTTAGAGCAACTGTTATTTTGCAATAGGGATGACCCACAAATTTCTGTTATTGTGTACAGCAATGGTAGTAAATCATCATGAAAGACGTGCATCAAATTTTCTGGATTAAAACGATTAAATATTAAAACCTGATTTTTTATAAATTCGATATTAAAGTCTTTCAGTGAATGAGAAAATAAGTCAACATAATTAAAGTACTGAGTATTGTGGTCTTCGACAGATGAAAGGTCACATAAAGCAGGATTGAAACGATCAGCAGGTATGCCACTAACAATAGAAAGTCTATTGTGAAAAAATAAGAATTTTTTTGTTCGTGGTAAATAACAAAGATGCTTGAAATGGCAAAATCGGTTTGTATGATCAGAACCACGACACCACACAGAACTATAAATATCTTGCGGGGTAACCTCTTTCATTAACACTGGCTGTTCCCAAACAATAATTTTTATTTGATAAACTACAAACGTAATAACGATCACAATGCTAAAGTGCACGAGTAGAGAAGCATAAAACATATTACTTCAACTCGATTACTTCGAGAGATTAAAAAAAAAAAAAAAAAAAAACAGCACAACACTCTAATTGCAATATAGGAAAATAAAAAAATAATAATAAATGACGAATATAAAATATGACTAAAATCCACTGAACTGAAGGGTGCTTTTATAGAGAAATCTAGCTCGATAAAATGCTTCCTTCGTTTTCTAATCATTACCATTATTCAAAATAATTCTTGGCAGTAATAGCTTGCATACTAAATCACTAAAAGGGGAAATCATTATTATCTTTATCATTAGTTCACATCTATCTGTTACTTAACACGAAACTTTTTAATTCTATATAAGATTGTTATGTTTATAATAAAAAATAAAAAATAAAAATACATAAATAAATAAATAAATAAATAAATAAATAAATATATATATATATATATATATATATATATATATATATATATATATATATATATATATATATATATATAATATATATATATATATATATATATATATATTTATTTATTTATTTATTTATGTATTTTTATTTATATATATATATATATATATACAGGGTGTTCGGGATAAATTTGACAGTTTCGTAAGGAAAAAGAAAATCTTCTTTGTATCTATTAAATTTAATGAATTGACAAAAAAACATTACAGGCAGAGTTAATTACAATACTATCAACAAGATTTACTCAAAATAACCACCATTAGCATCGATCACAGCTTCAATTCTGCTTCGGAACCTCGAACAAGCTGATGCTACAGTCTCCCTGGGAAGGGCCGCAAAAACTGTTTTAATTTTATCCATTAACTGGGCTTTTGTATTACTGGAAGTGCGATTGGTGTCTTTTTCAACTGCGCCCCATACAAAATAATCCATGGGGTTAAGGTCTGGGGAGTTTGGAGGCCAAACATTTGGACTGGTGAAGTCGTAGAAATTTTCAGACAACCATTTTTGACTTTTCCCAGAGGTGTGGCAAGGGGCCGAATCCTGCTGCCATACATACGGCCTACCATTGGCTACCCTTGTTATCCAGGGCTTGACTACAGTTAGCAACTCCACGAACAAAGCCCGAATTCCAATGCCAGGGTTCTTCAACACCTGTTCCTGCAGATTTGCGAGGAATTCTGCTGTACGAACGCAATCAGATCGTCTGCTAGGGATCTTTCTTCTTGCTACATCCTCGTAGTCACCATTGCAAGTCTCTAGTTCATGCCTGATTGTTTTTACTGTATTCAGGGAGCATTGGGCAGCAGTCGTAATATCCTTATTTTGATGGCGGGCACGAATCATCATGATACAAGTTATTCTCTTCCATGATTCAGGTGGGTTCCAGCTATCCATCCTTTCTGACATCTTGTATGTGAATGAAGAAGGGTCCAAACTTTTAAATGAAGAGAAGTGTGTGTTAATACATGTAACTTACGGAAAAATATAATTAATTATAAATATGTCAAATTTATCCCGAACACCCTGTATATATATATATATATATATATATATATATATATATATATATATATATATATATATATATATATATATATATATATATATATATATATATATAAAATATATATATATAAAATATATTATATATATATATATCACAATCCTTGCAATTAATTAAAAAATAAATCAATCCTCTTTTATGAAAGATCTCTTAAAAAGCATAGCAAAATGGGCATTTGTATTTTTAATTAGAATTCGATTTCAGTTTCTTCCAGAAATCCACTTACAGCATACATATAAAAATCTAATAAGCATTTATAAAATGTTAAACTTTACTACGATGAAATGAGATTACGCATGGGAAGAGATAATATACAGTTGGTAATATCAGAGAAACATCCTAATCTGACTTAAAAGAAAAAAAATATTTGACTTCAGGTCATGACATATGGAAGCGAAACGTGGATTTCGATTAAAAAATTGACCAAAAGGTTGAAGATTGCTCACAGGAAAATGGAAAGATCACTACAGTATTACCATTCTAGACAGAAAGTGCAATACCTGGATCAGAGCTGAGACTAGGATGGAGAGACATTATAACAGCCATTAAAAGATCCAAATGACAATGGGCTATTGAAAAAAAAAAAGTAACACTCAAAAATGGACAAAGTTGATATCTGAATGGTATCCCAGAGATGGAAAGAGAGCTACAAAAAGACTATAGAGACAGTGGGAGGAGACTAGATAGATGGCTAGAACTCAAAGGCATGGAAAAGCTCAAGATACGACTGAATGGGCAACTTTGGGGAAGGCCTTCAACTCGCATTCGACATAAAATGGCTGATGAAGAAGAATAACAAGGAGGTTACAAATTTTATATTAAAATAATCGCTGGCCTTGTTGGCCGAGTGGTTAGCTTATCCACTCTCCAGCCAAAAGGCTGCAGGTGCGAATCTCGCCGTGGGCATGGATGTTTATGATTGTCTGTCGAAATACTGGTGGTGGTGGTGGTGGTGGTGGTGATGGGCGGTAAATGGCGATGGTGTGGTTGCGGTTAGGTATTTGGTGGATTTGAGCTGTGGAGACTTAGAGTTGTAGAGTAGGTCCCTCCCTCAATGAGTCTTTGGACTCCATGGAGGTGTCACATAATAATAACAATAAAGTTGTTGACATACCAAAACATAATATAAACATCGAAGAACATTGGTGCAAATTAAAGGAAATGATATTAAAATCGGCAGAAAATACAATAGGTTACACAGAAAGAGAAAGTAAAAATGATTGGATCTCAAATAAAGTAAAAAGGTTAAACCACCAAAGGAAAAGCATGAAATTAAAACAACACTATAATAGAAATGAATATAATAGATTAACCAGAGAAATCAGAAAACTAGTTAAAAGAGACAAGAATAACGTTAGGAGCAAAATGCAAAATGGTAGAGAAGCTATCAAAAGAAATTAACTTCCATGGATTATATAAACAAATAGATCAAATTAGTAAGACACAGACAACAAAAATGGTAACGATCAAAAATAAAGAGGGACAACTAATTGAAAGTAGCACAAAAAGAGTGGCCAGATGCGAAGAATACTTTAAAGACTTATATAATAAAAGCAGCTCTATGGATATTATTCCAGCCACTGAAATGGAAAAGAAAACAAATATCTTTACCAAAGAAATAATAGCACAGAGCATACATAAACTTAAACCTAGGAAAGCCCCTGAGGAATTGATCAAATACATGCAAAATTCTTAAAAGCAGGAAAGGAACCATTAAGATGAAGACGAAGCAAAATTGATCAATTATTCACCTTAAGACAACTAATAGAAAAGATGCTAGAGTTCAACCAAAATTTCTAGATAAATTTCATAGACTTTCTTCCAGCATTTGATTCAAATCCGTAGTAGAGAAATATGGGAAACCATGAAAGGATTTGGAATTCTCAACAAAACTATAAGAATAATAAAGAATCGATACGAGAAATCTGAAAATACAGTACGAGTGGAGGACACCATAACCAGCTGCTTCGACACAGAGAGTGTAGTAAGACAGGGAAGCAGTCTGTCATCGGACGTGTTCAATATTACACTTAAAGAAGCAACCAGTAAAGTCGTAAAGACTACTCTGGAATCAAAATAAATGGAAAAATATTACAAATTTAAAATTCGCAGACGATATTGCTTACTCAAGTACGGAAGAAGATCTACAACGAATTTCTGATAAAATAAAGGAAGAATGTATAAAATTTGGATTAAACCTAAATATTGACAAAACAAAAATTATGCAAATAGGAAAAAGAAACACCAATCTGAAATTGAAACTGATAGTAAGAATTCAGAGCAAGTAGAAAATTTCACCTACCTCTGAGGAGTAATTGAGTACGACGGTAAAATTACAAAAGATATAAACAGACGAATCAATCAAGCTTCCCAAACTTCTGGACGACTAAATAAAATACTGAAGTCAAGCCCCATCAAACAAGTAGCAAATGTAAGAATCTATGAGACAATGGTGCTCCCAATCAGGTCCAGCGGAAATGGGCCTGCAAGGCCTGCATTGCAGGCGGGGGCCGTTTCGAAGTGTTAGTATGAAGTTTCATTCTTTCTTTAAATTTTTTAAACGAATTAAGTAATAATAATTAGGTAAGTCAATAAGATTGCTGCAAATTTATATATTCTGCATAAAAATAAATCAGATTTTATCCCACTAACATTGTCATGAACGCGCCTTCTTAGGCAGCCAGTGCACTGCTTCGCTCAGCTCACAGTAGCCCTGTGCAACGACCATATCCTGTAATGTATTTTCTACGGGACCTTAGAGTTTCATTCCGCTGAAGCGCTATTAGTCGTTTGGCCCGGTTCAACCGGTGCAGAACTCTGTGAAATCGTCATGTCGCCAATGTAAGTAATTCTAACGATTCTAACCAGGTGTAATGTGATAAAGGATTTTAAGATTGACAACAATAACGGCCCGTTTCAGGGCAATGGTTTCTATTTTGAAATGAAAACAATAAAAGAATTAAGAAAGTTAAATTCTTCTGGAAGATGGTAACAATAAAGATATAAATGCCATGGAACTCTTTAACAAGATACAATCGTATACAGATATTTTTCGAAACATTACTTCGAAAATTAAAAATCCTCTCGATATTCTTAAATATATTGTGTCGAATAATTTATCTTTTCCGAATTTTGCAATTAAGAATATTATTAACTATACCTGTTAATATAGCAAGCGGTGAGCGTTCGTTTTCGAAACTTAAATTAATTTAGACTTATTTAAGAACAAGTATGTTACAAACAAGGCTTGAAAGTCTAGTATTAATAGCCATTGAAAAGATATGTGAAAACATTAAGAATATTATAGATAATTTTATTACTATCAAAACTAGGAAATTTAAATTTTAATAAATAATGTGTTTTCAAGAACAAATGTGTAATTTAATTTCTTTCTTGTAAATTCTTTCCACATGATTATGACAAAAAAAATAATAATAAAATAAATAAATTGCCATTTGTTGTGGGGCTCCCATTTTAGCTTTGCAGGCGGGCAACGTTCAGCCTAGCGCCGGCCCAGCTCCCAATACTTCTTTATGAAAGTGAATGTTGGAATCTCAAAAATGCTGAAGAGAAAAAATGATTAACTACTGAAATGGGTTGGCTAAAAAGATTACTTGGAGTATTTCTGCAGGATAGACTAAGACACAAAGACATAAGGAAACGACTAAAAGAAGAAATAACAAAAAATAGACGAAATCCAAGAAAGAAGACTGCGATACTTTGGGCATGTGACCAGAATGGGAACAGAGAGATTACCAGCTAAAGTCCTGTATACAACAATGGAAGGTTAAAGATCCAAAGGCAGCCCTGAAGAGAAAAAATTATTAATTACTGAAATGGGTTGGCTAAAAAGATTACTTGGAGTATCTCTGCAGGATAGACTAAGACACAAAGACATAAGGAAACGACTAAAAGAAGACATAACAAAAATAGACGAAATCCAAGAAAGAAGACTGCGATGCTTTGGGCATGTGACCAGAATGGGAACAGAGAGATTACCAGCTAAAGTCCTGTATACAACAATGGAAGGTTAAAGTTCCAAAGGCAGCCCTGAATTAGATGGATAGACAAAATAAAATAGGACCTGAAAATCAAATCGCAACAAGCAACACCAAGCAAGACAGAATTGTTTGGAGTCTCCATGGCAGACAGAAGTGGAAAGAGTTCATTCAGCCTCATCATCATCCACATAGATGATGGAAGAGAGGAAGAAGAAGAAGAAGAAGAAAGTTTATATATTTATTTTAACCAAATATATTTATTTATTTTAATGAGTTAAGGAGAAACAGCTAAATTAAAGTTGGCAAGCTTTCATCTTTCTGATCGCATAATCTGCCTTTGCTGTTATTATCGGTGTTCAAAATTTTTGTTTTCATTACATTAGTTTGTAATGCCTGTTCTTGAGCTGCTAGAATAAATCCTCTTGTTTCTTTTTTAATGTATCATATTGTAGCCATTGCCACGTCTTGTTCACATCAATTTTGTCCTCAGTATCCCGAAGAAATTGGCCATGCAAGGGTTTATTTTTCCAGCGCACATATCGGTTATTTTTAAGTTAACGGGGATAATAAATCCCTCATTATTTTAAAGCCGGATACGAAATCTAAGTGTTTCATCTAAGAATTTCATTCCGAAGAACTATCGACGAGTCCAAGCGTAAGTTAACACCTAGATAATTCAACACTATGGTAATTCGAAGCAAAGGTGGAGCAAGTCCATCACTATCCTTAATATTTTCTCACAATGTAAAACGCAGCTCATAGGAGATGTATTACTGTTTTACATTATGAGGAGAGGTCACTACCCAGACCGGTTTCGACCTTTATTAAGGTCTCATCAGTGAGTAGGTAGACTTGGATAATACTAAGGTTTAAGTGAACCGAAATTACATATACCTTTACTATACGAATTGCCAGACCGGTGTACCCATATATTATTATTACTACGATAAAGAGCCAAGAGGCTATTTTTTCCGGATACGAAACTCGGAGATCGCAATCTAAGAGTTTCATGCCGGAGAACTATCGGCGAGTCCAAGCGTAAATCAACACCTGGGTAGTACAACACTAGGGCAACTCGGAGCAAAGGTGGAGCATGCTCCATCACTATCCTCAAATTTTTCTCACAATGTAAAACGAAGCTCCTAGGAGATGTATTACTGTTTTACATTATGAGGAGCTGTCACTACCCAGACCGGTTTCGACCTTTATTGAGGTCTCATCAAAATAATGTAATAAAATAATAAGTGATTTATTATCCCCTTAACTTAATTTATGCCACCGGAAAAAATAGCCTCTTGGCTCTTTATCATAGTAATAATAATATATGGGCACACTGGTCTGGCAATTCGTATAGTAAGGGTATATGTAAGTTCGGTTTGCCTCCCATGCTGGATATGAGAGGCTCTGCTTGGAGTAGGTTTTTGCCTGTCTCTCAGTGGGTCCACTGAGAGAGCCTGTCACCGAGTAGAACAACGCTGAGTTGGGCGATCTTTCGTGATCGTCTAATTTTTAGAGAGGTCTTTACTTAAATACATCTCAATAAAGGTCGAAACCGGTCTGAGTAGTGACCACTCTTCATAATGTAAAACAGTAATACATCTCCTAGGAGCTGCGTTTTACATTGTGAGAAACTATTAAGGATAGTGATGGAGCTTGCACCATCTTTGCTCCGAGTTGCCCTATTGTTGTACTACCCAGGTGTTGACTTACGCTTGGACTCTCTGTTAGTTCTTCGGCATGCAACTATTAGATTTCGATCTCCGAGTTTCGTATTCAGCTTTAAAATAATGAGGGATTTATTATCCCCTTAACTTAATTTACACCGCCGGAAAAAAATAGCCTCTTCGCTCTTTATCGTAATATCGGTTATTTTGTCGCTCCATTTTAATGTATCCGTATTGTAGCTATTACCACGTCTGTTCACGTCAATTTTGTTCTCAGTATCCCGAAGAAATTGGCCATGCAAAGGTTTATTTTTCCAGAGCACATATTGGTTATTTTGTTGATCCTTTTTGTAATCAGATTTGTTTCCTGTTGCTTTTAGAAGGCCCTCTTGTGTAATTTCTTGAAACATTGGCTCACAACTATTGTCGATGCAACTTCTTAAACTAATTTCATCTTCTTGTTACACAGTCTGTCTCACTTGCAGCAAACCCTGTCCACCTATCATCCTCGGTAGGTACAACCGGTCAACATCACATTTTTATTATTTTTATTTACATTTTTATTTTTTTTTTACATTTACATTTACAGTTTTATTATTATTATTATTATTATTATTATTATTATTATTATTATTATTATTATTATTATTATTATTATTATTATTATTATTATTATTTTGGCAATAGGCCTGTGTAGCTCAGTGGAAGTGGCGCTTGCGTCCTCTCTGCTTGGTCGCTTGAAGACTTAAATTTAAGTCTAGTTACCGACTGGAGGAACTTTTTTTAAGCCTTTCTTCGACCAGGTCCCGAGTTACTCAATCTTTGGCACAAGCAGGCGGTTTTTTCCTCCCTGAAACTCTGGTTTTTCGTCCCGTAAAACTCAAGGAAATCGACCGTAGTACCCACGTTATTTCAGACAGTAACATATCTTGTTACGATTATGTACCAAGAGACTTGTTTCCCAGCCTCTTCATCGGTGGGTGCTATAATTAGTGATAGTGATAGTGAAGAGACATGGGCCAGCTATTTGTAATTGGCTACGAGTGGAGATTGAACTGCCCATTCAGTCTCCAAAAGCTTGATAGGGTATAAAGATATTGCCTACTCCTATAAGATTATTTCCTATAAGGAAATAAACGGCGTTAGCTGATATATTTTATTATTGTTTTTTTGACATTGACAAGGTTTATTATCATACGAGTATTTACATATATATAGTGAAAAATACATTTTCTGTACATTATGAAAATTCAGTACAGAGTACTTATATATATACTGTATATATATGTGTGTATGTGTGTGTGTGTGTGTGTGTGTGTGTGTGTGTGTGTGTGTGTGTGTGTGTGTGTGTGACTTCGTGTGCTGTTTACAGTTTTTATCTTCAATGTTTAATGTTTTTTCTTTTCTTTTCTTTTATGAAACACCTGAAGAAGGCTGTGAAAAGCCGAAAGTAGTCATGTGACACTATATGCATGCATATACAGGGTGTTCGGGATAAATTTGACAGTTTCGTAAGGAAAAAGAAAATCTTCTTTGTATCTATTAAATTTAATGAATTGACAAAAAAACATTACAGGCAGAGTTAATTACAATACTATCAACAAGATTTACTCAAAATAACCACCATTAGCATCGATCACAGCTTCAATTCTGCTTCGGAACCTCGAACAAGCTGATGCTACAGTCTCCCTGGGAAGGGCCGCAAAAACTGTTTTAATTTTATCCATTAACTGGGCTTTTGTATTACTGGAAGTGCGATTGGTGTCTTTTTCAACTGCGCCCCATACAAAATAATCCATGGGGTTAAGGTCTGGGGAGTTTGGAGGCCAAACATTTGGACTGGTGAAGTCGTAGAAATTTTCAGACAACCATTTTTGACTTTTCCCAGAGGTGTGGCAAGGGGCCGAATCCTGCTGCCATACATACGGCCTACCATTGGCTACCCTTGTTATCCAGGGCTTGACTACAGTTAGCAACTCCACGAACAAAGCCCGAATTCCAATGCCAGGGTTCTTCAACACCTGTTCCTGCAGATTTGCGAGGAATTCTGCTGTACGAACGCAATCAGATCGTCTGCTAGGGATCTTTCTTCTTGCTACATCCTCGTAGTCACCATTGCAAGTCTCTAGTTCATGCCTGATTGTTTTTACTGTATTCAGGGAGCATTGGGCAGCAGTCGTAATATCCTTATTTTGATGGCGGGCACGAATCATCATGATACAAGTTATTCTCTTCCATGATTCAGGTGGGTTCCAGCTATCCATCCTTTCTGACATCTTGTATATGAATGAAGAAGGGTCCAAACTTTTAAATGAAGAGAAGTGTGTGTTAATACATGTAACTTACGGAAAAATATAATTAATTATAAATATGTCAAATTTATCCCGAACACCCTGTATATATATATATATATATATATATATATATATATATATATATATATATATATATATATAATGAACCACCATGCATATATATATATATATATATATATATATATATATATATATATATATATATATATATATATATATATATATATATATATATATATATATATATATATATATGCATGGTGGTTCATTTACTCGGTTGTTAGACATATTTTTTAAAAGAATTGAATGACATAAACCGAAAAGGGAAAAGGTTTAATAGTGTCACACGACTACTTCGGCTTTTCACAGCCTTCTTCAGGTGTTTTATAAAAGAAAAGAAAAAACATTAAACATTGAAGATAAAAACTGTAAACAGCACAGGAAAGTCACTGTACATAGTTAACGTCAAAACGTTGTAGTTAGCGTATTCAAAGATGTTTCTTCGTTTGTCACATTGTTGAATGAGTGAGCGCGTATGGCATCTCCTGAGCGCCAGTATTTAATCACAGCAGAATGACAGTCTGGGAGGTTATTATTATTATTATTATTATTATTATTATTATTATTATTATTATGGGGAGTGAGGCAAGTCCACGTCCACGTCGTGCTCCCTGGGACCTTCCGTAGGGTACATTCCCAACAAGGATGCTAACGGACAAATCAGTGGAAGAGGATTTGTATCCCAACAGTGAAATGTGCAGAAGAATCTTCAGAGGAGCAGACCTCTATAAACAACCCGGGCTCAGCTGGCTCCGGCTGTCAGAACCCGGTTAGGGCCCCTACCTAGGGTTACAAGGAAAAATAAAGGATTCAATCCTCTGGCAAAGGGAAGCAGCTTTGTCAGTACTGACACAAGGTTGAAGTCTCATGATGACGGTAAAGCTTGTGATTAGAAAATTGCAGATGGCAATACAGTTTATTGTGTACGTCTGTAATACTGCAGAGCAGAAAGCAAATGGAGAACCTACTGCTCTATTCTCTCTCCAGACTAACCACCATGGCGAGCAAATCTACACAAATGGCCCCGAGTTACCGGCGTCCCTTAAATGGGACAGGGGTGCGAAGAATCCCTGGGCTCAACATGGTGCGCTCAGTAAAACTAGGAACCTGGAATGTCAGAACCTTGTATGAAGCAGGTAAGCTAAGAAATGCTATCCAAGAAATGAAAAGACTTGAAATTGGAATTTTAGGAATGAGTGAAGTTAGGTGGCCAGGATCAGACAAAACTCAAGTCAATGACATGACAATGTATTACTCTGGAAGTTGTGAAAACAACCATCAAAACGGAGTTGGAATAATAATAAACAAAGATATCAATAAGTCACTGTTGAGCTTCATCCCTTACTCAGATAGGATGATGTTATTAAAACTGAAAGGACAACCACTAGATGTTAATCTTACACAAGTCTATGCCCCTACTGCTGACAAGAGTGATACCGAGATTGAAGAATTTTATGATCAATTAAAAGAACTAATGAAAAACACAAAAAAGCATGATATTAACATAGTCATGGGTGATTTCAATGCTAAAGTTGGGAAAGGTAGAAGTGGAGATGTAGTTGGCGAACATGGACTGGGCACAAGAAATGAGAGAGGTGACCGTCTTTTTCAATTCTGCCAGGAAGAGGAGCTAATAATCACAAACACATGGTTTAAGCTACCACCTCTAAGATTGTATACTTGGCGATCACCACAGGATAATAATGGGAATATAGTCAGAAACCAAATTGATTACTTACTAATTAATCAACGATTTCGAAGTTCTATAAAGAGTGCAAAAACCTATCCTAGTGCAGATATTGCTTCTGATCATAACCTACTGGTGGTAGAGTTATAACTTAGACTGAAAGCTATCATTAAGAAACATCAACAAAAAAGGTTTGATTTGGGAAAATTAAAAAACACAGAGATAAGAAGCAAATTGAGTCAAGATCTGAATCAAGAGCTAGCACTTATCAAGAATGATGATATCATGAGGGTTGATGAATCGTGGGACAAATTGAAATCTGTCTTCATAGAGAAATGTACCAATACCTTATGTCCTAATAGAGCAGTAAAAAAGAAAGATTGGATGACTGATGAAATTCTTTCTCTCATGGATCAACGTAGATCATATAAAAATCATAATCCAACAAAATATACAGAGGTTCAGAAAATTATTAAACACAAGATCAAAAAAGCAAAAGAAATCTGGATGAATGAAAAATGTAAAGAAATAGAAATTCTACAGGAAAAACATGACAATTTTAATCTACACAAAAAGATGAAAGAGACCTCAGGTATATATAAGAAAAAACAATTCTGCATCCTTCGAAACAAAAAGGGAGAAATTATATCCAAAAAGGATGACAAAATACAAGAATGGGTGACATATATAGAAGAACTCTTTACTGATAACAGACAGAACCCAGAAAATACTTATGAACATATGCCTTCTAAAATCAGAGGTAGAACGTGCATTAAACTCAGCTAAAAATGGTAAAGCCCTAGGACCAGATAGAATACCAGCAGAAATAGTAAAGTTATTAGAAGGTGACAACATTAACATATTAGTAAAGCTATTTAATTAGATCTACGATACAGGCATAATCCCTCAAGATTGGTTACAGTCGACCTTCATCATGCTACCTAAAAAAGTAAATGCGAAAACTTGTAATGACTATAGAATGATCAGCCTAATAAGCCACGTTCTCAAAATGTTTCTGAAAATAATTCAAAAAAGAATATACAGAAAATGTGAAGACATCATCAGTGATACCCGATTCGGCTTTAGAAACGGTTTGGGAACAAGAGAGGCCCTTTTCTGTTCTCAGATCTTATTTCAAAAATGTATTGACCAAAACAAGGTAATATTCATTTGCTTCATCGACTTCGAGAAAGCATTTGACAAAGTCCAACATGCTAAAATGATTGTACTATTAAAGAGAATTGGATTAGATGGTAAAGACATCAGGATCATTGAAAACTTATATTGGAACCAAAAGGCATCTGTTCAAGTTGGTGACATTATTACAAACTCCATTAACATCAAACGAGGAGTAAGGCAAGGATGTGTGCTGTCACCTCTTCTTTTTAACATCTACTCAGAAGCCATATTTCAAAAAGTCTTGGAAGGAAGAAAGGAAAGGATTAGTGTAAATGGTGAAATCATCAGTAACATCCGATATGCCAATGATACAGCTCTTCTGGCTGACAATATTCAGGATCTTCAAAATCTTTTGGAACTAATAAATGAAGAGAGTGAAAAAATGGGATTAAAAATAAATATCACCAAAACTAAATTCATGGTCATAAGTAAGAAACCAATTCTTAATTTAGCACTTTCCTTAAATAGGAAACAAATAGAAAGAGTGGCAAAGTTTAAATATCTCGGATGCTGGTTAAATGAAGATTGTAATCCAGAAATGGAAATAAAAGTTAGAATTGAAATGGCAAGAAAATATTTTCTCTTGATGAAATCAACACTGTGTAACCGCAGTTTAAACTTAGAGCTTAGAGTACGCATGGTTAAATGCTATGTATGGTCTGTACTGCTGTACGGTGCAGAAACTTGGACCTTGAAGACAACATCAATAAAAAGACTTGAAGCCTTTGAGATGTGGTTATACAGACGAATGTTAAAAATCCCATGGACAGCAAAAACGTCCAATCAGAAAGTACTGGAACAAATGGGGAAATCACGTGAACTTTTAGATACCATAAAAAGAAGGAAAACTGCATATCTTGGTCACCTACTTCGTAATGAAAAATATAAGATACTTCAATTGATTATAAAAGGGAAGATAAATGGAAGAAGAGGACAAGGAAGACAATGAAAATCTTGGCTAGCAGATATCAGACAGTGGACTGGTATGAACTCTGAGAGACTGCTCAGAATAGCTGAGAATCGCTCAAAATTTGCCAAGGTGGTCGCCGACCTCCGATAGGAGATGGCACTCAAAGAATTATTATTATTATTATTATTATTATTATTATTATTATTATTATTATTATTATTATTATTATTATTATTATTATTCCTGACAACTCCAAGGAGTCCTAAGACTAATCGCGGGAGGATACCTACAACTGTCTCAACCACTACATCGAACTTCTACTACGAAGTTCGATGTAGGTTGTAGCTTAAATTATTATTTAAATGTACAGGGTTGAGGATGATTTCCCTAGATTCTACAATTTTTCTCTCTAATTCGCCATGGCAACGGAAAATGTTGTTAGATCTATCTTTGATGAGGAAAAATGTTGTCCACATGTCATTTCCAAATTCTAGGTGCTAAGGAATACGAAGAGATAGATTTAACTACGAAATCTTCCAGATAAATGTTGGCAAGTACAGGATTGTATGACTATGGTTTTCATCATCAGAATCGGCCGAAAAAAGGACATGGCTGGATAAAGCACTGGCACGTGTTCTCTTGTAAGCGATGCCCTCCTGTGCTCCACCATACGCAATTCAATAGACTTATCGATCTGGCCAAAGTAAGGAATGTCGCAGTCACACCATATCTTATACAAACCGCGATATTTTAGATTGTGATGGCTAGGCTTTGGACGGCTCATTAGAGAGGAGATGTTAGGAAGCTGAATAAATAAAGTTCTAGTGTTATATTTTTTTTTGAGAACCTTGGCTAATTTTTGGGAAACTGAGCTTATGTATGGTATAGATATATTGCCTTTAACATTATTCATTTCTTGAGTATGGCGACTAGGAAGATTAAAAAGGAATTTTTTAGTGATTTTTTGAGAATAACCATTCAGTCTGAAAGTAGATCTAAAAAAATTGATTTCTTTATGAAGTTCATCTGGGTCATCAAGAAGAGAGCGAGCTCTATGACCCAAAGTAGAAATAATTCCAAGTTTATGAGGAGGGATTTTGATGGGACCGACTGTGGAGATATATACTGATGTGTGCACGTTTTCTGTACATCGGAATTTTAAGTTTTTCAGAAGAACGGGTCAGTTTCTGGTCCAGGAAAGTCAGGAACTATTAGTTTCAAACTCAGCCAAGAAAATTGAATATTCGCGTGTTGACTATTGAGATGTTCAAGGAAATCCAGGAGAGAATCACGTCCATGGCTCCCAAATGAGGAAAATGTCGTCCACATGTCATTTCCAAATTAGATTTAACTACGAAATCTTCCAGATAAATGTTGGCAAGTACAGGAGATAAAGGATTATTCATTGCTAGACCATGATTAAATGTTAGCCTTACTTACTCATTACATCAAGTCTGGATACTTAAGATTTCTGGACACCATCTACAAGCAAAATCATTGTCTAGCAATAGGTAATCTTTAATCTTTGAGGCTGTCTGGTCAGAGATAGAGGTAAATAGGACAAAATATGTTGTTGGGTGCTGCTATAGACTAGGGAGTCCAGTGTAAGATCTAAATACCATGTTTTGACAGATAGCATAATAAGTGTAGATCTAACAATTATTATGGGAGACTTTAACTATATGGACATCAATTGGATTGAGGAAACGGGACATGGCAAAATGAAAGTAGGACTTATACTACATAGGACAAGGCGGTTTAAGGATGTTAGTCTTCTTCTGGAAAGTTTCCAAACATGTGGAGTAAACCTAAAAGAGGTTTCTTCGTTATGTAGCAATTAAGAGGAAAATGGCAATGGTAAAATTACGAGTACACTTTAAACAATGTTCATGATAGCAAGGTGACTAAACCAAAAGAAATAGTTGAGTCGCTGAAATATTGCAAAAAATGCACTAGAATGGGGTCTTCAGGGCAAGAGGAAAAGAGATAGGCCCAGGATGACATTGAGATGAGAACTAGAGATGGAGTCAAGACTGCCGGGACGTTCCTGGAAAGATATATAAAAAAAAAGAAACACTGAATAGCGTCAGATGGAATTCAATGATTGAGGCCCTATGTCCGCAGGGTGCGAAGAGGATGCTACAGAGATGCATATCAACATTGGTAGATGAACAGGAGGTGTTTATCATATTAAAAATATGAAAGTGAACACAGCAGTGGGAGTGGATGCAATGTCAACCCGAGTGCTATAGGAATGTGCTGGAATTACATTGCGTCTGTGGATGTTCAATCTGCAGACGCAATGTAGATTGAACATCCACAGACGCAATGTAATTCCAGCACATTGCGTCTGTGGATGTTCAATCTAAGTGTCAGCTCTAGTGGGATTCCATGGAAATGGAAAGAGGGAAAGATAGTACCATTGCATAAAGGTGACTCCAAAACAGAAGTAGCAAACTACAGAGCAAATGATATAGCGGGAGTGGTTGTGAAAGTATTGGAAAGTTGGCAAAATGTAAAATACAACAGTGGGTGGATAGAGATGTGACACCATTTAGTGGGCACCATGGCTTTGTAAAGGGTAGTAACTTATTCACATTTTATAATAAGTTAGCCGATCTCATGCGAAGGTAGCAGGTTTTTTCTCCTGGAAACTCGGGTTTTTGATCCCGCATACAGACAAATCGGCCCTTCAGAACACACACAATTTACAGAACAAAAATACTAGCTGTGGTGGTAGTTGTAGTGGGCAGTAGATGGTGTTGATATAGGTGATTGGAAGTAGAAGTTCTGTGTAGTAGAGACGGAGAGTGTACAGTAGGTGTCCTCTCGCGATGAGTATTCGGACTCCTTGGAGGGGTCACGAATAATAATAATAATAATAATAATAATAATAATAATAATAATAAGTGACAGCAGAATTGGATAAAAGTAATGGCTACAACATGATACTGTTCGACTTTGCCAAAGAATACCACATTTTGATTACAAAAATCGCAGGGATGGGAATGGATATGAATGGATAAGATGATATGAGAATCAAGAGAGTAGTATAGGGTGGAATGGAATCTAGGAGAATGATGGCGACCAGTGGCATACTTCAAATTCGGTACTAGGGTCACTACTCTTCAATTTGTACATCAATCGCATATGGAAAGATTTAAGGGGGAAGGTATTCAGTTGTTTGTTGATGATGCAAAATTGGGAAGAGCAATAGTTGATCAAGATGATGTAGATATCCTGCATGATGATTTAAATAAATTGTCATTGTGGGCAAAGGATAATGATCCTCAATTTAATGTTGCAGAATATAAGGTTACACACTTCGGGTTGAAAAGGTTGCATATGATGTATAACATTGTTGGTGGTGGTTTCCAGGAAATTGATGAGACTAGGGGATATTGCTGGATAAATAGTTAAAGTTCACAGGACATATTGCATAAGTTGGTAAAATAGTTTAACTAATTACTTGAATGTTGAAAAACACACTAATACGTAGAGATAAGGAAGTTGTTATCTCTCTTTATGAGGCTATGATTCGGCCATATGTTAACTATTGTGAAAAGATTTGATCATCTGGGTTTCTTGAGGGCATGATGTGGCCGAGATAATTTACAGATGACTGACCACGATGGTGACAGGCTATGGAATACTCCCTACGAGGATAGGTTGAAGGGATGTGGGCTACAAAGTTCAGTTGATATGTGGAAAATGATGAAAAGTTTTAAGACATTGAAGGGGTTTTATAGAATTGATGCAAGTGAAAATTTTCAATATATGACAAATAGTGAGAGAACTAGATGCCATCCAAAGTTGTGTAAGAGTGTGGTTAGTAGGGGGGATGCAGACCAGATTTTCTGGATGGAGAGCGGTGAGTGATTGGAATGGATTGCCACAATTGCATAATTGGTTGTTAGTTCCCTGACGGTGAATGGGTTCAAGGTGAGGTATGATAGGATTTGTGTGTTTAATGGTTGATTTAGGTCTTCCACGATGAGTCTGTGGGCTTCATGAAGATGTCGTATAATAATAATAATAATAATATCAAAATCAAAAAAATCAGCTAATGACATTTTATTCCTGTATAGGGAGTAGGCGAGGCCGTTTAGCCCTATCTAACTTTTGGAGACTGAGTGGGCAGTTCAATCTCCACTGGTACCCAATCAGAGATTGCTGGTCCAAGGCTATTACTGATTAAATGGCATGCAGTGAAGAGAGACTGCTCTACAAGTGCCGCCATCTCGTGGTCCCTAACCCTAACACAATATATTTAATGTCTGAAATAATGTGGGTTCTACGGTCAATTTTCTTGAGTTTACAGGACGAAAAACCGGGATTCCGGGAGAAAAAAAGTCAATTGCCCATGCAAGAGATCGATTAACTCGGGAACCGGTCGAAAAAAGGCTTAGAAAAATTTCCTCTAATCGACGACTAGATTCGAAACAAAGTCTTCCTTCGTGCGGTGAAGCGGCGTGGTGCGCAAACGACACATCCACTGAGCTACACAATAATAATAATAATTTTGTATCTTTACAAATTGAGTCCTCATCAATTGAACAGTTTCATTAGCTTCAAACACTAGAGTACCTTCTGCATTTGGTAAAGTTATTCATGCGCTTTCATTCTTTCTTTTGTTTCTGGCATAACGATAAAATTCTTTTGGATTGCCTTTAGCCTGCATAGCTAATTTCTTTTCATATTCCTATTTAGCCTTCCATAATGCTCGTTATATTTTTGGCTTGCACTTTATATATTTCATAGCTCTGAAATGAGTTATGTTAAATTCTCACTCTTATTCTCACGGTATTCTTTCAATCTTCTTTTTATGGATCACCTTCTTTTTATGGATATCTTGTATAAGGTTGCAAATCCATTTCACTCTTCCATTTATTCTTCGAAGTCTAGGGAACTGTCCAGATACATCACATTTAAACACTTTTTCAAAGTTTCCCATCCATTGCTAACATCTTTCCCATTCAGTAACTGATACCATGGGACGAAAGATTGTATTCTCATAAGTTGATCATAATTTCCATATTTATAGTTCAGCGTATAACGTTATAATTAGTATAATAGAATTAATATAATATAACTTCTCAATAAATCTCCTGGCCTTGATGATCTCACAACAGAGTTTTTCCAAACCTGGAATCAACTCGGACCACTTCTCCTTAAAACACTGCAAGACTCCTGCATTAATGGGCTTCCACAATCCGTCACAACCTCAGTAGTACGACTGTTACCAAAGAAGGGAGACCACATAGTCATCCGAAACTGGCGGATAATCTCACTAATCAATACACATTGAAAAATTATTTCCAAAGTTATTGCAAATCGACTAAAGCCAAAACTGCCTAAAATTATTGGCCGAACTTATTCTATTCCATGAAGATTAATACATGATAACCTCCATTTAATAAGAGATCTCATCCACATCGCAAACAGCCAACATGAAAACCTAGCACTCGTCAGCCTTGATCAGGAGAAGGCATTCGAAAGAGCAGAGCACGAGTACCTTTATGACGCCTAAACGCATTCGGCTATGGTCCTCTCATTATTGAAACAGTCCAATTACTATACAGAGATTCACTCTTCTGTTTAAAACAGAACAGGCCCAGATGCACTTTGCCATACTCTTGAGGGAACAAGCAAGGATGTCCTTTCTCTCTCTGGACAATTATACACACTGCCCATAGAACCTTTCTTTAAAAGAGTACACAAGACCATGATCTCAAAAAAAATCCGAATAACTGAACCAAATCTAAAAATAAGCCTATCAACATTATGCCGATGACGTCACCTTAATAATCCGTAATGACGAAGAAATGACAGTAACTGATGAAGCACACACCTTATAGGCACAAGTCTCAGGGGTCAAATTAAACTCTGCGAAAAACGCTGGCTTCTGGTCAGGCAGACGGAAGTCTAGAACGGATTCTCCGATTGAATGTACCTGGTCAAAATGAAGGACAAACATACTTAAGTGTACACTTTGGAAACACAAAAATATATGATACACTGAACTGGACACAGTTGCACAACCGATTTGAACAGGTGCTAGGAAAATGGAACAGCATTGGTTCAATGTCTTCCCTTAGAGGAAGAGTCCTAATCATCCAGATGGCTGCGAGTATGCTATAGCATACCCTCAAAGTACTGACACCTCCTGAAGACCTTCATCACATTCAAAAGGCAATCAAACGTTTCCTCTGGAACAATACACACACTGGACAACGCACTCTGCAAGCCAATCAATAAAGGAGGTAATGGCCTGATTTCCCTTGATTAGATCTTTCAGGATAATCATTCTCCTAAAGACACTTCAATCCAATCATACTTATGCAACCAGCTTCGAATATATCAGAGCACTTGCACTTTCCACAAAACTCCGAATGGTTCAGTTCTGTGCCATCATCTCTTAAACTACCTTATTTTCACAAAAAACAGTGGTGGAAAAATACAGAACTTCATCACACCGACAGAATCAACAGATTCAGCTGTACTAACAGAACCACTATTTATCGAAAAGAAACATAACAAGTCTCACAACTGTCCAGCCCTTTCGTTTCCCTAAGTGTAAATGGGCAGAATAAGAATCATAGGGGGATCCCCTGACCCACACAATAACTTCGAAAACATTCACATGCCTACTACAAAAAATCCACCAAAACTTGAAAGCATTATCGACAGATGCAAGCTGCTATTATAAAAGCCCAGATATGGCTATACCTGAGGAATCCGTATTCCTTCTAGAAACTGCGGAGAACACACTTTTCATCTTGTAACATCTGAAGTCTTACTTCCAATTCTTCCTTCCAACTACAGGAAAATATACCTCTGCCTCATGTTAGTGCCACCAACTTCGCCCTTCATATATTCATCCTTAACCCAATCTACAAATCTACAAATCTAAAAATCTACAAAGCTGCACATGCTACCCAGTTTATAGAGCTTAGTAGCAGTTGGCAAATGTTATGCTATAGCCTTCAGTGTATGGCGAAATCTGGTTTGGCACACCTCGATTTATATGAAAGATCCCATGAAAACAATGATGAGTAGAGTATTCTCTAGAATGAGGTTCTGAATTAGTGGGAAGCTGGGTTGGTGATTCTTGTTGTAGTGTCTGGGGATTGCTTATAATTTAGTTCATCCTGGTCATCTCTCTCAGGAGGGTCCGTGATTTCATGCTATTTGTTAAGTGTTGCGCGCTGTAACAATTCTTTATAATAGCTTTGGGTCTCACTACTCGTCAGGAGTCCAAGAGCGACGTGAACTTTGGCTTTTACATTTCGGGATTTTCTTGGCTCTGAAATTCGTGATGGGGAGAGGATTTTTGGTTTACTTTTTCCTGTGCTTTATTATCTTCATGTACGATGTTGTTATGTTCCACTGGTTTGTTATTCTGGCCTGGGATATTTGTTTACGAATCGCTGGAAATATAGGGACAGTGTTTCCTAATGTGATCCTCTTCCTTACAGAAGAAGTACTGTGATGAGAAAGACAAGTAAAAAGTGTAGGTACTTCCATTTATGTCCGTGTTCATTAACTTTGGCAGGTTGTGTAGTGGGTCGTTGTTTGGAGAGTGCATCAATGCCTGTCTGTGAAAGCTTTTGACATGGGAAATTCGGGATTTTTCGTGGCTGCTGAAAATGTGCGTAGTTTTTCTGTGACAGAACCGTATCTTGATAACATGGATCTGATGAGTTCATGAGGAATTTCAGGGGGAACGTTTGATACCGTTACTTTTTTCGGGGATAGTACTGCTGGGGCTGCTTCGAGATGATAAACACCGATATCGAGGCCTTTTTGCAGTACGTTTTGGCCATGAGATGTGGCTGGAATACTCCTGCACAGTATCAGCTAAGCATGAGGCATAGCGATATATTTTTGCGGGTACAATTTTGGAGATCGCCGTCGGATATTCTTCTAGTGGGATGTTTTCTTTGGTAGCAAAAATAACAATTACATTTTCTAGAAAAATGACGTTGGTAACAGAAGTACTTATTTTTGCGTTAATTGGTCTACTGCTTGCTGATGTGGCATTCCTGTTTGAGATCAGTGTTTTGGGGGACGATAGGATATTTCCATTTTATACAACATTAGCATAAGATATAGAATTGTCTGACCTGCTTTCCTTGTGTATATATCTTCTATATAGATATGGCGTTATTAGGGCATGGTGTGGTGAGGCTTTATGCTTAATGAGTGCAGCCAGATATAAGTGCTGGAAAAGGGACTATGACTGGTGAACAATATTGCAACAAAGGTCTTCAACAACCCCACACCATATCGTACACGAGCAATGGAGATACTTCTGGAGACTGAGGATATTAATCGAATCAAGTAGCCAGCACGCTCCCCAGATTTCATCCCAACAGAACACGTTTCGACAGCAATAGAGAAATGCACTACCACTCCAGAAAACAAACTGAAGAAGGAGTAGGCCACTTTGCCTCAAGATCTCCTGAATCACTTGGTGCTAAAAACCAAGTGATTTAGGAGTTCTTGAGGCGTTTTCCGTAAGCACTATGCATTACTTCCTTAACTATGACCTTAGGACATTTGTATATTTTGGCAAAAACGTATTGTAATTTAATAATAATAAGCCAATGCCTTTTTATTCCATTGTACAGAGTAGGCGAGACCTTTTAATCCAATCTAACGTTTGGAGACTGAGAGGGCAGTTCAATCTCCACCGGAAACCAATCAGAGATAGCTAAACCATGTCTATCACTAATTATAATCCTCCACCAATGAAGAGACCGGCAAGCAAGCGCTGCCATCTCTTGGTACGTCACCCTAACAGAAAATGTTACTGTCTGAATTAATGTCGGTTCTACGGTAGATTTTCTTGAGGTTACAGAACGAAAAACCTAAGTTTTCAGGAAAGAAAATCCGCTTGCCCATGCCAGAAATTGACTAACTCGGGAACCAGTCAAAGAAAGGCTTAGAAAAAGTTCCTCCAGTCGGCCACTAGACTTGAACTGCAAGCCTACCTTCGGGCGGCCTAGCACAGGGGATGCAAGAGTCACATCCACTGAGTTACACATGCCTTTATATGCTGGCAATAACTTATGCACACATTTGGCTATAGTCTTGAAAATTTTTCACATACAGGTAAAAATGTAGTTCATCCTTAGCTTTTAGACAACAGTGTCTTATTATGATCACTGCAGCAACAATTCTGCTCATCATGACAAAGATTATCCTCAGTAGCAACTACTTTAACTTGGGCTTTAAACACTGCCATGTTGCGACGAGTTTTAGGCACCATTCTTAAGACTATAAAAAACACAGCATTTCTAGAATTATGTTATTAAATGATCAAGTACAATAAATGCACTAAAAGCTAGAAATATATACTATAATTACACAATTAATCTAAGAAATCACTCAGTGAATCAACAAAAAAATCACCTATCTTTCAGGAGCTTCATGGTAGTACGCATTTTCACTAGACAGCCTCGATCCAGAAATAATAATAATAATAATAAAGATGGATTAACTGAGAAATATTCTGAAAAAGCCATAAAAATTTCTTTTAGTTGGCGATTAGAATTTAGCTTCGAACAGTCTTTCTTCAACAGGCCTAGTACTATGGAAGCAATCTCTATATCGATAGAGTTATATAGGTTTCCGTTTATCTGATCTTTGATATCTAATTGTTTCTCTCTCTCTCTCTCTCTCTCTCTCTGGAAATTCGACATTTAATCCCTTAATTTAAAAAAAAAAAATGACTGTACAATGAACAGTATTTCAGAGAGTAATGCCAGTTAATGTTTCAGGAGCACGAGATGGCAGTAGCTATCTCCTTTTGTTCTTATTCGAAGTCTTAAAGTAATTGAGAGCCTTGACGCCATTAGCACTAAGGGCTGCGAATTATCAAATAAAATTCAAAAAGAAAAAAAAAGCGCAAAAGTTCTGTCTGTACAGTTTCAAAAAATTAAATATCACACGAGAATTATTTATTTTTGTACTTCGTATTTTCTAATGGCACACTAATCTCATTTAAATGAATTAGCGTGTGCCATATTTAGAAAAAACCCAAGTGACGAATCTGTAGAGCAAATAGATGTGGTATCATTTTGGTGTATCTTCACCATAACATTCATACTTACAAAACCCCAATTATTCAAAACTCTTTCGTTCCCAGCTGGAATTACTGACAGTTAGTCTCTGCTCGTATTGTTACGTTAGTTGTCCTAACATACATTATTGTCTGGTTTGGGATTAAACTTGCACGCCTTTATTGTTATTTTATCACATGAATTTATGTGACAAAATAACATCCAGGTCCATGCCAAATATTAAATAACCTAGGAAAGGGACTGAAAAAAGAACAGAAAATCTTCTGTGGAGGAATGGCTTGAAAAGTTCTTTTAACAGCATTTCTTCTGGATAATATGGAAGGATTACCACAAGCCAGCAATGAAACCATAAAAAAATTTATTTTATGGTTTCATTGCTGAAAAATCAGCTAACGTCTTTTATTCCTATAGGGAGAAGTCAAGACCGTTTAAGCCTTATCTAACTTTTGGAGACTGAGGGGGAAATTGAATCTCCACCGGTAGCCAATTCGAGATATCTAGTCCAAACCTATTACTAATTATGTATGGCTTCCTGTAAAGAGAGAGGGTGAGAAGTGCCACCATCTCGTGTTCCCTAATCCTAACACTGTGTTTTGACTGTCTGAAAATAGTGTGGGTTCTACTATCGATTTTCTTGAGATTGCTGGTCGAAAAACCCAAGTTTCGCGAGGAGAAACCCGCTCACGTGTCCGAGATCGACTAAAGACTGTAAAGTCTTTAGTCGATCCTAAACCGATTAAATCCTAAACCGATCTCAAAAAAAGGCTTACTAAATATTCCTTTATTTGGTGACTAGAACAGAACTTCCGATGCTCTTTCTTCTGGAGGTCTAGACCCGAGAACAGCACTCCCGACTTCCACCGAGCTACACAGGCGTTTTCTCTGGCATTTATTTTTAAATATTCATCTGGTACTTTATATTTAAACTATTTCAGGAAAGCGTTTCTTTCTTTCTTATTATGCACACTGCTTCATACACATACACTTACTTAATTTATGTGCATTATATCTAATCTTAAATCCATCTTTTCGTCTTCCAGTGAGATCCTCGTGATATTTCCTCTCAAAATTAAAAAGGTCAGGAATATAGTACAAACTTGATGCACTCCGTTTACTACTTGGTTTCGTCCTAAGAATTTGTTTCTAATTTTCACTAAAGTTCTTGAGCTATAGCTGTTGGCTTATTTCAATCACCTATTTCTTAAATGTATTTCTACTTAATTTTTCAGTTTTTCCAAAGATTGAGTTGAATGATTTTCATCTTTAGGATTTAATACCAACGTAGTCTTTAAGCATTTGTGGTTTTTTGTGTCTCTTCCTTTATGTTTTTTTTTTTTATAAAAAAATATTTTATATGTTTTATATTCTCTTTTGTATAATCAATAATTGTTACACGTATTTATTTGAACCAATCTTTGGACAATATAAGTTGGCGAGTACTAAAGAATTGTTCTAAAGAATGCTGATAGATTTTAATTTTACATACGCTCGTATTTTTACTCATTTTGCCTGGAATATTATCATACTCTGGGTTTCATTATATGTGTAAATACGTAGTTCTGTTATTTATATAAATATATATTTATATTTATAGATTTATTTATATTATATTTATATTTATTTATATATTTTATTTATATAAAAATATAAAGAGAACAGACGCAATTTACAGACTAAAATACTAGAGGTTGTTGTTGGCGGTGGTCAGTAGACAGTGTTGTGTGTAGTTGGTAGCGGTGATATGTGTAGTTGGTAGATTAAGTTGTGGAGACGAGGAGTTGTAAATTAGTGTGTCCTTCCCTCGATGAGTCCTGGGACTCCTTGTATATTTCAGATAATAATAATAATAATTTTTTTTTTAGTTTAATATCTCTCAAATAATTACATGAATATACTAACATTTAGGCAACAATGCATCTTTTTCTTGCAAAATGGTTCAGTAAGAATTATAATTACTCTTAATATCATTATCATTTGCAGAATTTCTCATTGACACAAGAGTAAAAAGTGTGTATTATTACCATTAATAATAATCATAGTAATCGTGTTTATTGTTAATGACTCACAAGTTAAACAATATTACTTATGTTGCAGTTTATATAATAATAATTTTTTTAAATTTAAATTGTAAATTAAATATATAATTTTAAACTTAAATATGTAACTGAAGTATTACAATCACATTTTCTGTTTACTACTAGAATTCATTACAGAATGTTAAGTGAATAATGTTAGATAAATACTACTACATGGGATGTAACTTAACTGCACTCTCGAAGCTTTGTAATTAGCTTATCTGAGGGTGATACTGGTTATATATACGTATATTTGTTATTGATTTGGTTGCTGTGTTGGAAGTAGGCAGATCTTTGGGAGGTCAAATGAATGATCTGAAAGGTCGGATCAAAGTGAAATTGCCGATATATCCTGTGTTATTGCATCTGTCTTGATGGTTCACGTTCTTTTTTTATTGTGGGCTTCTTTTTGAACTATTTAGGAGGCTTTTTTCTTCACAGTGGCAGCCTTTCTATGTCTTCTGTGCTTTTAATTTGTATTGGCTTTGAAGTTTGTGACTTCCTTATGAATATCTTGGCATCTCTGGTCCACAAAAATTGGTAATTTTTTTCCATTTTTGCTTTTCTTGCTTGGTACAACAGATTCTGGTTGAACGGTGTTAAATATTCGGATAGGATTGGTGTATTGTCTTGCTGTGCGTTCAAGTCCTTGGCAACTGGTTTTTTCTGCCTGCTGGCTTTTATGAGATTGTCTCTTGTGGACTTGCTTTTAAGACGAATTATGACTGGTGCAGGTAGTGGGAAGCCTTGGTTTTTGCTCTTCCTAGGAATCCGATTTACGGTCTGAATGTCGTTAAGCTGTAGGGGTATATCAATTACATGGCCTAATTTTAAAACCACGTCTCTGAGGTTTTCTGTAGGTGCAGTTTCAGGAAGACCGTTTATGACAAGATCTTTTTTATGTTGTTGCAGATTTAAACGTTCGTATTGTAGTTTTATAGAATGAAGTTCTTGACGGAGTTCGGATGTCTCTTTCATCAAATTGTGTTGCCTGTCTTTTAGTGCGTTAATGCTCATTTTAATGTCTTTTACCGTTTGCAACACTTCTATACTGCTAAATTATTATGTTTTACCAAATCTTCATATTCGCTAGATTTTTTTGTTATTTGTTCGTTCTGTTTCTTAAAGAGTTCTTGCACAAGATCTACTAAGCTGGCTTTTATAGTCACTAGACCGTTTTCTATTAGTATACTTAAAGAGTTGAAATTATAGGACTCACCTGCGTTTTTTTTGTCTGTTCAGTTCGTCATCTGATTTTGCCTCCGGTATAATCAGCTGCATCGTAGGTGGCTGTCTTACGTGCGTTTCCTTGTTCCTCAAGCAGATTACACACTTCCATTCCTCACGTGTTACATCGGGTTCATATTTATGTTGCCCGGTTGTTTCTGAAAAGCCGGCACATTTTAAGTGTAGAATCCTACTGCATTTCGTACAAGTTATATTATTTCCGTTGGACGATAACTCCTCCAGGCATTTGATACACTTCATGACTCACCTTTCTTCCCTTTGGCAGTAAGGCGTGATTATAAAGATGGCGCAAGATGGCGACGTCCTTTGTTCTTCGCTGGTTGTTGACCACGGTCCTCTCTGTTCCCTTTTCAACACTTCAAAACTTGGTTTCTTCTTAGCCGATCTCGTTGAATTTTATATCACTGTCGTCGGCGTCATAAGTAGGGTTACTTGGGAGCACTTTCAACTTAAAACAGGAGTTGGAACCACTTTAAAACTATAAAAAACTGGAGCAGCGATATCACCTTGCGACCGTTCGTATGCCTACACAGCGCCCTCTCTGTAATAATAATAATAATAATAATAATAATAATAATAATAATACAGTGAGTATTTGGTATGAGATTGAGGCTAATACGACAAAATATAAAACTCTTTTCTACTATAAGGCGCCCTCTGCCCTATAGCACAATGAGTGTTAGATTGGAAGATCACATGGCAGGTAGGAAATGGTATTTATACCCTTACTGAGATGAATTGCTTGAAGCAGCATGCGATAGACAGCACTCAGGGTATGAGAGTTGTGGTTCGCTTATAGGATCAGAAGAATTGTCCATAAATATGGTAACTACTTTGCCTTTGTATATGTGAACTATCAGGCAGATGATTATGACAAGTTTAGGATGCAGCTTTAGCAGTGTAATGACATAAAAATGTGTTAAGGAAGGATGTTCACAGTGCATGGGCGATAGTCAAGGAGATCTGAAAGAAGCAATATTACACAATATACCCAATAACAGGTGAGTAAATCGGGTTGGAGGAGTTCAATGGATGGGTAGTATCATTAAGCATGAGCTACAAAAAAGAGAAAGAAAAAGATGACCAGTTAACTCATGAACAACACAAAGATCAGGCAAGAAAGGTGACCAGCATAGTAGAGAAGGCTAAATCAGATTATGAGAGGAAATTAGCCACAGAAGTTAAATGAAATCCCAAAGAAGTTTTCGTTATATGGCATGAAAGAGGGAAGAATAACTTTGTGAGGATAACTTTAATGAGTGGAGATGGTAGAGAGGTAACAGTTGAAATTGTTGAGCTACTGAATGACCATTTTGCAAAGATATATCATCCAAGTATAGATGTGTTATGGCAGAGGTAACCATGACTGATGTGAGAACAAAGGTTGATGAATAAGAATTACTTAGGATACTGCGGGATCTCAATATAAATAAGAACGTAGGAATAAATAGGATTTCAGCTTACGTTTTACGAGAAGGTGCAAGGGAACTGGCAATGCCTCTGACTAAGTTCTTAATTTAAGTCTGGACTTTGAAAGAATTCCAAGGGAGTGGAAAGAAAGCAAAATAATTCCTATTCATAAGGGAGGCTGTAAGACTACAGTCAGGGGCACGCCAAGGGTATTAGCCTACTGAGTGCAAACTTTTATCGGCCGCCCCTAATACTGCATTATATAATCCAAATTAGATATTAGCTACATAAAATGCCGCCCTATCAATGTGGTCTCTCCTGGGAGCGGTGCACCCGTTGGACCCTCGGGTTGGCGCGGCCCTGACAACAGTAACAAATCATAGACCAATCAAACTGGTTGTAAAAGTACTGGAAGAGTTCGTCAAAGAGAGATTTTAGGAATAAGTGGATAAGAATATGATAATGAGCTGCAACATGGCTTTGTAGAGGTTCAATCAATATTATTACATGCACTTCCAGTGAGTCCAAAGACTTGCTGCAGGAGGGCACTATACTCCACTCTGTTACATGCATCTCGTCGTCTTCCGTAGTACTTAATTCTTCCATTACACACAGCTACAATAAATGCATCTATCCCCCCCCCCCTCATCACCAACAATAGTACTTTTTATCTGTAAACTGCATCTGTTCTGATTGCCGATTTTTCTGCACCTGAGATAAAAATCCCAATTTTTAGGGATAAAAACCCTGCTTCTTCCGCATGAGATCTGCTAATAGACTTTCAGTTAAGAAAGTCCATATCAAGATTACTCTCATCATGACGAGAATTGAACTTAGGCCTTTTGCAATGGATGGGCGCAGTTCCATTGTTCTTCCAATTACGCTCAGGAACGTTTTGTTATATTAAAGTGACAGTTTGGCTATAAGATTATACTGCTGGATTTAGCAGAGCCGTTTGACAGAAAACCACATGTAATTCTGATAAGCAATTTAGAAAAAAATGAGGATGGATATGAAATTGTATGTATACGAGGTGGCTAATGGATAGATACAAAAAGCAGTATATGAAGAAAACGAATCCAGGCGAAAACAACTGACTAGTAGTGTGCCAAGGGTTCTGTACTTAGACCACGGCTTTTAATTTGTGCATAAATGGTATAATAATTTGAAGGGAGATATTCAGTTGTTTACTGATGTTGCAAAGTTGGCTAAATTAATAGTTAATCAGGTGATGTGGATAGCTTGAAAGATGACTTAAATAGGCCGACTGTATGGAAAAAAAACACTACCGATATCAATTTAATGTGGAAGAAGTCTAAAGATATGCATTCTGTTATAAAAGGATTTCAATACCTGTAACATATTCATGGAGCTGTATTTCAAGAAATTGATGAGGCCAGGTATTTCGGAGTAGTAGTGAGTTGAAGTTAAGAGGGCATTATTGTAAACGTAGCCAGGGAAGAAAACAGGATTACTTTGTTATGAGATAGCGGAGTGATCATTCCTCTTTATGATGCCTTAATGCCACCATATCTCGATTACTGTGCTCAAGTCTGGTCACCTGGGTTTCTTGGGATGAAGAAGTGGTGGAGAGGTTCCGGTGACAAGATGGTGAGTAGTCTATGGAGTTTTCCTTATAGGGAGAGATTAAAGGTTTGTGTGTTGCAAATGTTGGTTGATAGACAAAAAAGAAAGGACACGACAGAAACATCGAAATACCATCTAAGTTACTTAAAAGATTTTATAAGATTAATATACACGAAATTTTTGCCACTTAAGGTCAAAAGGACTCGTAACCAATTCCAGTCATTCGCCACTCTCCAAGAGAAGAGTAGAGTTTACTCCTCACTTAGTAAGAGAGTGCAGGACAAAAGTACATTCCTGGAATTTGAGTAAGAGTGTAGTTAGCAAGTATGTGAGGAGTAAACTCTACTCTTCTCTTGGAGAGTGGCGAATGACTGGAATTGGTTACGAGTCGACTTTAGTGTCGTATCTGATAATGGATTCAAGGAATAGGCCTTTATAGCTCAGTGAAAGTGATGTTTGCATCCTCTGCGCTAGGCCAACCGAAGATAGGCATAAGTTCAGCGACTGGGAGAACTTTTTCTAACCCTTTCTTTGAGAGAATCCGAATTAGTTGATCTCTTTTCTTATCCCATAAACTCGGGCTTTTCGTCCCGAATAACTAAAAAATCGGCCGTTTACCAATATTAAACTGATGGATATTTTCCAGTTTATTTAAATCATTCTGCAAGTACAAGTACTGGGTATACTTGGAGGTTCTTTTAATGCTCTCTGTTACATAATTTTATGAAGCATTATTATAAAAGTATGTAACTGAGAACATCAAAAGGATCTCCTAGTAAACGCAGTACTTGTCCTTATCCTTCCCAGTCCTGAGCTAGGAATCAGCACTATTGTTTCAAAAGAACATATATATTTTTATGTTTAAAAATGTGTCTAATTACTAGTTTATTCTTTCTACCGACTTAATCCTCTGTGGATGCCAGGGGGATTTGTCATGTATGTGAAAAGCTGTGATTCCTCTGAAATTGTCAGCTGTAGCATTTTTTGTTTAAAGAATGTTATAGGGGTTACTTTAAATTGGGTATATACCCTATAAATTGATTTTACATACCTTGTAAATTAATATTCTTACGAAGCATTTTATTTATTTGTTTTTTATTCGTTTAAATTTTTATCGTCAGATATGTGGCTCATGTGTTTAGAAGCTTGTGTAACTTGTTTAATGTAAGATTGCTCTTATACTTCGATGCGAAATGGTAGAGAATAATACTGTAATGTACAGAACTGTTGAAATATATTGTACCAAGATTCATAAATTTCTGTCAGTATTGCACTGCATCTGGAAAACTTCTTATGTGTGTATGATTCACTGACTGGAATGGCATTTGGATATTTGCCTATTGAAGTAAGATTAGTTTAAACTGAGCTTTCAGTTTTATAGATTACAGCTAGTTGTAATTTGCCTTTTTTTTTTTTTTTTTTTTCAGTTACGTGAAAGAAATAGCTCAAACATTATAAATTTTCTATTTTATAATTTCTACGTCGTTTACATAGTTGTAGCTTATAACATGTTGGCGAACAATTATTATGCTTCTTTAAAGCCAACTTCTCACTCTGGAAGCAAAATCTAGCTTTTCAGATTTGCTATAAATCTCCTACCAACCATAATAATTTTTATTTTGAATACAAGCGCATGGTGTTTGTCTACCATGATATAGAGCTTAGGCAAAAAGTAAAACAAACGGTTCTTGTGAAAATGTACATTTTGATATCAAGTGAAATAAATATGTTACTTGATATTAATTGTCATTATCTGAGACCTCCATGAAGTCAGTGACTCATCGAGAGAGGCTGTACATCACCCAGACCATCAGTCATACCTCTCTTATACTTATTCACATTAGATGCATTTCCCACTTCAAGAGACAAACTGTTTGACTAACTCAGTGAGAGAAAAATCTATATCTAGTTCCTTTCTTAACACCAAACAAACTTAAACTTCCACGAATTCCCCCGTGTTCTCTCCCCACCTTCCATATAACAAAAAATTTTCATGAGATGATATCCTAAAGCACCCATTCAGAATTCTATAGCCCTTTATCATGTCAGCCATCTTTCTTCTGTTAACCAGGATCTGCAGTCCGCATATTGTCAATCTGTCATCATCATCCTGTCCTGTAAGGTATCCTCTCCCACCAGGAGATTGGCTACTATGTGTCTCCACCATCTCCTATTCTCTGCCACTCTGCTGCATTCCTCATATGAGAGATGTGTCCATTCTTCTATATTTTCTTTTCTCTTTTTAATTTCTTTTATCAGCCTTCTGTTTTCACCTACCATCTCAAATACATCTTCATTTGTCTTTCCATGATATTCTCATAATTCTTCTCAGTATCTACATTTCAAAGGCCTCCAGTTTTTTCACACTCAGATTGGAAAGTGTCCATGTCTTTAGTACATGTAGTAATGTGGACCATATGTAGCATTTGGAAATTCTTAGTTTTCTTTTCAGATTTAATTCTCTAATTATGGTAGATTTTTCATATTATAGAAAATTGACCTTGTAATTTCAATCCTAATTTCATCTTCTGTCCTTTCATTTTCTGCATTCAAGTGTCTGAGGTATATATATGTATGTTTGCACTTGTTCTAGTTTATTTCCTTTTATATTGATGTGCATTTTTGGTTACTAAAGTTACTAATTTTATTAAATATTTCTTTTATTTATAGGTTAAAGAGAATCAGAGACAAGACACAGCTCTGTCTCACATCTTTCTGAACTGGAAATTCTTCTGAGGTCTCCCATTTACTTTCAAATTTACTTTCAAAGATGCAATCTGCTCCCAGTAGAGATTAGCTATTAGCCTAATCCATCGGTTCCCAATTGGTGGTACTCTTACCTCCCCCCCTGGGATACATGCTGGGCCATTCAGGAGTACATGAAAAATAATCATTCTTCTTCTTCTGCAGCTTCTTCCACTTAAGTGGGGTCACTGTTCATGATGAGTCTCCTCCACATCCTCCTGTCTTGGGCTGTCACCACATCCAAGTTCTTCATCATCAAGTCCTCTTCTACCAGCTCCCTCCATCTCTTCTTTGGCTGCCCACACTTCCTCCTTCCTTGCACATCCATTTGCATGACCCTTCTTCCCACATATTCGTCCTCCCTCCTCATCACATGACCAAACCATCTCAACCTTGCTTCCTGTATCTTCTCTCCTAAGTTCGTAACTTTCACTGTTCCCCTCACATAGTCATTTCTCAGACGATCCTTTCTGGTCACACCACACATCCACCTAAGCATTCTCATCTCTGCTACTTCCATCCTGCTGATGTTATTTTTCCTCAGGGCCACAGTTTCTATAGCATACGTCATAGCTGGCCTCACTACTGTCCTATAGATTTTGCCTTTCAGATTGATCGGCACCCTCATTGCATAACACTCCAGCCGTCTCCCTCCAGTTCCTCCAACCCGCTTGTATCCTGCATCCCACTTCCTTCTCAGCTCCTCCATCTTCTTCCACTGTTGAACCTAAGTATCTAAAGTCCCTCACCTTCTTGATGACATTTCCTTCCAGCTCCAGATCTGTCTCCTGGCCGCCGCCCACTGTGCAACACATATACTCTGTCTTACTTCTGCTCAGTCTCATACCTCTCTCTTCCATTACTTTTCTCCATCTTTCCAGTTTAGTTCCTGCTTCTTCTCTTGAATCTGCACACAGCAAGATGTCATCTGCATACAGCATTGTCCAAGGCGCATCTTCTCTCACCTCCTCCATCACCACCTCCATCACAATGTTAAACAGAAACAGACTTAATGCTGACCCTTGATGCAAGCCAACTGTTACTTGAAAACTTTCTGTCTGTCCCAGACAGGTCCGAACACTTGTCTTCACATTTCTGTACATCTCCCGCACCAACCTGACATATTTCTCCGGAACCTTCTTCTCCCTCAGACACCTCCAGACTTCTTGCCTTGGCACTCTATCGTATGCTTTCTCCAGATCAATAAATGCCAGATGTTTCTCCCGTTGTTTCTCTCAAAACTTTTCCATCATCTGCCGTAACCCAAAGATAGCATCTGTTGTTTATCTACCAGGCAAGAAGCCAAATTGTTCCTTTGCAATTTTCACCTCCTTCCTCAATCTTCCATCAAGAACCCTTTCTAGGATTTTCATTGTGTGGGACATATTCCTCTGTAATTTTTCCAGTCTTGTGCACACTCTTTACCCTTGTAGATGGGGACAAAAGTACTCTCCCTCCCTTCCTCGGGTATATTTTCCTGTTGGCAAACTTTCACGGACAGGTCCAACAGCAGGTCAATTCCCTCTTCCCCCAGTGCCTTCCATGCCTCTACTGGAATCCTGTCGAGGCCCACCGATTTTCCATGCCTCATCCTCTTCATGGCCTCCGTCACTTCCACTCTATTGATGTTCTGCACGATCCCTTCAGAAGGCTGCCCATCTTCTCTGTGAGTCCTTGTATTTTCCTCATTCAAAAGTCCCTCAAAGTATATTCTCCATCTGTTTCTTATGTCCACATCCCTCCATAATACTCTTCCTTTAGCGTCTTTGATCTGCCTCACATGTAAGATGTCCTTTGCTGCTTTATTTCTACATTTCGCTAGTTGTTAAATTTTTCTCTGTCCTTCCTTTGTGTCTAATTGATCATACAGATCTTGATATGCCATAGCCTTCGCCTGTGCCACAACTCTCTTGGCTTCTTGCTTTCTCTCTCTCTCTCTGTACACCTCTCTGTCCTCTTCCACTCTTGACTCATCCCACTTCTGCTTTGCCTTCCTCTTACCTGTCACTACCACTTGTACATTATTATTCGACCACCAACCCTCCTTCTGCACTCTAATCTTTCCAGATGTCTCAGCAAGCACCTCGATTGCACAGCTCAGGATTACTTTTGAATGTGCTTCAACGAATCTTGTACACTTTCCAGTCCATCCGAAATCCTCTCTAACACCCTCTCCCTAAAACGATTTCTCACACTCTCTTCTTTTAAGCGAAACCACTTAATTGTCTTCATCCCATGGCTTCCAGAGGTTCTTATCTTCAATCTTATTTTAAAGTCTGCGCACAGCAGTCGGTGTTGCTGTGCCACTTGATCTGTTGGAATTACTTTACAATTTGTCACAACCTTAAGATGTTTTCTTCTAGTCAAAATGTAGTCAATTTGTGAACTGTTGTTACCACTCTTAAATGTTATCAAATGTTCTTCCCTCTTGTAGAAAAGCGAGTTCACAATTGCCAGATCAAACGCCACTGCAAAGTCCACAATCCTCTCTCCTTCCTGGTTCATCATTCCCACTCCATGGCCACCATGCACCCTTTCACAGTATCTATTCTGTCTCCCTATGTGTCCATTCAAGTCTCCTCCGACAATCACCATCTCATTTTCTTCCAGTTCCCTCATTTCTTCATCTAACACGTTCCAGAACTCATCTTTCTCCTCTGCTGTACAGCCAACTTGTGGGGCATATACACATAATATGACCATCCGCACTTCTCCAAGACCCAATTTCATTTGCATGATCCTGTCGTTCCTTCTACCCACTTCCAGTACTTCGCCCTTCATTCTGCCACACACCACAATTCCTACACCATTTCTTCCCTCGTTATTCGCTCCAGAGTAGAACAATTTATATCCATCTCCCAGTTCCTTTGCCTTTCCCCCCTTCCACCTTGTCTCCTGCACACACAAAATGTCCAACTTCCTCTTCTTCATCATGACTGCCACCTCTCTTCCCCTTCCAGTCATGCTTCTAACATTCAGTGTTCCCACTCGCAACATCCTCTCCACCTGTTGGGCTCGCGTCTTTAACCGCACCTGCCCTTGATGCAGTAGCCCTCATCCACTTCTCGCAGCTGTAGGGCGATGTGGCTATGCATCGCTTAAGAGGTACGGCCTAGCCCTTATATCATTTTCTCTTTGACTCATATCATAGCTAGAGCTGTCAGTGAAGTTTTACGACTGGATGCCCTTCCTGACATCAACCCTCACCATTTATCTGGGCTTGTGACCGGTACCTATTGAGGCTAGCTTGCCTCCTTCGGTGGCTGCATAAGACTAAATGACTTAGCAAGATAGGAAAGATTGACCCCTAGCCCTCGAATACTCTAATAGCATCAGAGAGAAGGAGGAAGGAGAGGAGAAAGAAGCAAAGAAAGAAGGGGATGGACCAGTCTACAGAATAATATAACAGATGTATATTACATGAAGTAAGACATGGTCCTGCATCTGGTACCTTGGGTTTGCCATGCCCATAATGAAAAATAATCATTAATGGCAGAAAAACATTAGTTTTGGAACAATAAATGTCAGTATTTAAAAACAGCTATTTTAAAAAACAAGGGGTACAATTTATAGAAGTGGGTTTAAAAGGGGTACACAAGCGGAAAAAAGTTAGACACCACTGGCCTAGTCCTTTCCACCCATGCCTATTTTAGGAAGCATTTCAGTTTTATTATTATTATTGTTGTTGTTGTTCCGGGAAACTCCAAGGAGTCGACAGACTCATCGAGGGAGGCCCTAACATCATGTCAAGAACAACTATTCAACATTCACACAGTATCTATCATACCTTGCCTTGAACTCATTCACGGTCGTCGTAGCACCCACAACAGACTCTGGAAGCTTATTCCACTCATTTACCACTCTCCAAGTAAATAACCTAGCTCTAACACCCTTGTCAACCACGCACTTGCCCAGCTTCCATGCATGGCCCCTAGTCCTCCCACCACCTGTCATATTTTCAAAAATATCTTCTGGATCAATCTTATAAAAACTCTTCAGTAATTTGAATGTCTCAATCATATCACCCCTCCTTCGCCTATCGTCCAATTTCTGCAACCCACACATCTTCAACCTATTCTCATAACGTTCATTCCACAGACCTGCTATCATCTTGGTCACTCGTCTCTGGACCCTCTCCACTTCCTCCCCATCACGAAGAAACCCATAACTGGGCACAGAAGTCCAGATGGGATCTTATCAAGGCTCGATACAGAGGAACAACAACTTGTTTGTCTCTGCATGTTAAAGTATTTTTCAGAAGCCAAGTGATTTGGTGAGCTGTTTTAGTTACTTTTGCAATGTGCCTCCTAAACTTCAACTCCCTATCCACCAACACTCCCAAATCCCTGATCTCATCAATCTCCTGGAGTATGGTTCCACCAATGCGATATACTGCTGCTATTCTTTTCACCCCAAAGTGCATAACCTTACACTTTGCCACATTAAATTGACATCCATTTTTCCTAGCCCAGTCCTCCAAACTATCCAAATCATCCTGTAAAATTTTGACATCCTGTGCACTCACAATTGCTCTACCCAACTTTGCATCATCAGCAAACAAGTGAACACTTCCTCTCAGATCCTTTCCAATATCATTGATGAACAAATTGAAAAGCAGTCGTCCAAGAACAGAGCCCTATGGCACTCCACTAGTCACAAGACGTCTTTTAGACTCCACTCCTGAATAAACCACTCTTTGATATCTCTCCTTCAACCACCCTCCTATCCATCTCACCAACCCTATATCTATCCCCATCTGCTCCAGTTTACTGATTAGGGCTCCATGTGGTATCCTATCAAAGGCCTTGGAAAGGTCCAGTAGTATCACTGTAAACCCATTACCCCTATCCAGTTCAGCCGTCACTGTGTTATAAAACGTGAGCAAGTTACTGAGGCATGATCTACCCTTCACAAAACCATGTCCCCCATACAATATCCCATTTTCATCTATCCAATCCTGTATTCTTTTCTTGACTAATTTCTCTAAGACCTTGACAATGATTCCTGATATGCTAATCGGTCGGTAATTTACAACAGCAGTCTTAGAACCACCTTTATGCAGTGGAACTATTTTCCCCTCTTTCCACCCGCTCAGGACTAACCCAGACCCGAGACTCAAATTAAACAAAATGGTCAAGGGTACTGACAATTCTTTAGCTGCTTCTCGTACAACACAAGCTGGTATACCATCCAATCCCACAGATGTATTGACATTGAGGTTATGCAATAGACTACTCACCTCCACTTCATTAACCACAATTCCCTTATAATCTACTGGTTTATTCGTTTCTGCAATGTCACCACCTGGATGATATACTCTTGCAAAGTGCTCACTCAGTAACTCAACTATCTCAACTGATTCAGTTACCTCCCTACCATCGGCATTCTTTAAAATCAATCTGCCATGTACATTTTTCCTTTTACTTGCTACATATCTAAAAAACTGTTTAGGATTCTCTTTAGCCTGCATGGCCAATGTTCTTTCGTAATCCTTTTTTTGCTTTTCTTACCACACTCGTCACCCTTCTGGCCTGCACTTTATACCGTTCATGTGCCTGCCGGTCACCCTTCTCCTTAAATTCCCTCCATAGTTGTTTCTTTTTTTGCAGCTCAAGCTTAATGGTGTTATTCATCCATTTAACCCCTACTTGATTTATTATTCAGACTCTAGGTATACAGTCAGCCATTGCTTCATGCAAGCACTTCTTAACTACCTCCCATGCACTATCAACTTCTAGTCCTTGCAGTTGTACATGCCATGGCACTGAACCAATCAAACTCCTAAGCTTGTCATACTTTCCAGCCCGATAATTCCACATGTACCCTGTCTTAATTGAAAATTCTACACCTTTAGCCACCTCCCAAGTTAAGACCCTATGATCACTCTCACCGATTGGTGGCAATGTGGTCATATTTGTTACAGCCAAATCCTCAGATGTAATTACTAGGTCAAGCACTCTCTGACCCCTAGTATTTTCCATTACATGCTGTTGCAGATAGTTATCCCTTAATAACCGCATAAAATTCAGTTCCTTCCTTCCGTGTGTCCTCTCCTCACTCCAATCAATGCGACCATAGTTGAAATCTCCCATAATAATCACCCTCCTTCCACTCATTTCTTCTATTTGCTTGTGCATACTGTCACCACCATCTTTTCCATCACGTGGTCTATAGCAGCACCCAATTGTATATTTAGTTCTGCTTGCCGCAATCTCACACCAAATGGCCTCAAATGTGCTCTTTTCTCTATCCTGCAATTCAACTTCTATTCTCCTTGGCTGGAGCTCATCAGCTATCATCAACAATACTCCTCCCCCCATTTTATTCTCTCTGTCATTCCTGAACACACTATACCCATCACATTCAATCCCACTAGTTATATCATCTACAGTCAGCCATGTTTCACTAATACCTATAACCTGTGGTCTGGAAGTGCCAACCATGGCCAAAAACTCTTCCTTCTTATTCCTAATACTGCTAGTATTAGTGTACATGAATTTAAGACCCCCATTAGCCCCAACCCTACCGTGATGCCTTATATTAACAATCCCACTCAGATTTGTTGTCCTTATTTGCTCTGGCATATTATATTCATTCTTACATTCAACTGCCTCCATAAGGACTGTATATCTACTCCCCCCCCCTTAACAAATCTAGTTTCCCTGAATTTGCACATCCACTACATTCAGCAACACTTTCTCAAGTCTTCTTACACCGTAACCATTCAAATGCAGCCATCCATCTTATATAGATCCTTTCGCCCATCAAACTCACTCCACACATCCACACCACTCGTCATACATAACCCACGCATAAAGTCATTCGCAATTATGGCCCTCCTTTTAAACATTTCACTGTCATACCGTGGCAAAAGACTAAAGATTCTAACTCTCTCACTCTTTTCTTTTGCTACCTCAAACAATTCATTCAGGTCTTCTATCATTTCCATTTTATCTCCTTTCAAATCATTCGTACCTGCCACAACAATCATTTCTTTCACCCTTTCCTTTTGCTCTCTAATAGACGCAGTTACGTCCTTTATGGTCGCACCAGGTTGGTACGATTTTGTCAAATCATCTACTAACACACCTCGTACTAACGAGTCTCCACAGTTAAGCGCTCATGTCGAACGTTGTTGAATGCCTTCTTGTTATCTAGGAAACAGCGATACATATCTTTTTGTTTTTCTAAACATCTTTTTGTGATAGTTCTGATGTTGAAAATACCTTCTCTTGTACCTATATTTTCCTTGAAGCCATTTTGTGTATCATTTATTTCTATGTTTGTTTTTTATTTCTTTCAAGAATAACATAAGAAAACTTTTGATTCTAATTGTCCTCTTGTATTTTATTTTATTTTTTTTTATGTTGAGTCCATATACGAGAGGTTGGCTTGTCAACCTATAGTACTTTAGTACCATATATGGGTAGTAGGATGAAAAAGGAGAAACTTATTGACATTCAATTTAAAAGCATGTATATTGTATTCCTTGGGAAATACAAAATACATCAGGGGGAAGACTGTTCCACAGTACAGCAGTAGCAGGGATGAAGGAGGATTAAAAGAAACTTGCTCTGCGGGTTTCAAGGTGCACTGTGAGAGGATGTTGGGGCAGCAGCTATACGTGTTCCAATGGGCTTTGTATAGAGTGGAGGAATTATTGATGATGTTTCAGATGAACATTTTCCATCAAAATATTTATAGAATATACAAATTGCAGTGACTAAACGTCTATATGAAAGTGGGGGGGAGTGAGTTGGTGAGAAATGGATCATTTATCAGTCTAATTGTTCTCTTCTGTATTGTGTCAAGCATTTTGAGGGTGCGTTTAGGAACTCCACTCCTGCGAGAACAGTATTCGATAGCTGGACAGAGTTGGGATTTGTATAAGGTTAACAGCTGTTTTGAGGTGAAGTAATGTCTCGAGCAAAAGAGAAAGCCTAGTTTTTTAGAAGCTGAGGATGCAATGGTTGTGATGTGTTTATGCCAGGAAAGGCCTGATGTCAAGGTAATTCCGAGAAGAGAAATTTCATCTTGTCTGGGTATTTGAGTATTATCAAAAATAATACTGGAGGAAAATGGTTCTTTTTTGTGGGAAATAAGACAGAACTGGGTTTTACTAATGTTGAAGTTGATGAGGTTATCTGAGCCCCATTGGAGGCTGAGATAACCTCTTCATTAAGGGAAATTGTGGTTGATGTTCTGTGGGTGGAAGTGAGTTGTGTAGGGTAAGGTTTATCAAATGAAAGGGAGGAGTGCAATATGCTATCATCTACAAAAAACTACATAATCTTTCTTCTAAGATATCTATTCCTGCAGCTTTATGTGGTTTTAGTTTACTGATGGCATTTTCAACTTCGCAAAGTAGAATGGATGGTCCTAAATCTGTCTGTTCAGGAATTTTATTTCTTTGTTGTTCATATATTTTCCTTTTATCCAACCCATTTTTCCATGGTTTCATTTTTTTATCCATTAGAATGTGGTCTTGAGTCTTTAATGACACTTGCATGATTTACTTTATTTGTCCTGTTTGTCATTTCTCTGCTTCCATGCTTACTATCAAGGTTTTCTATATCTGTATATTTATTCCATTCCTATGAAGAATAAATAAATAGTATAATTTTGGCTTTTCTGCATTCTTTTTATTATTTCTTGTTCATGCTTTTATATTCGGTTTGTTCTTTAACTTTTTTCTTTGTTCCATCAAGTTTAAGATTTTTTCATTTATCCAAGGTTTATTCTTTTTTCCTTTTTAACTGTGGAAGTGTAGTTTGTTGCTTCGTTGATGCTATTTTTTAACGTTTGCCAGTTCATGTTAATTTTATCAATTAGTCTTCTATTTTCTGCGTGAGTTGTGATGTCAGACTTGTTAAGGGATTTTGTGAATTCTTTTATAAAGCAGTCTTTAACTTCTTGGTTGTTAAGTGAGTGAGTTATAAGTTTCTCTTATAAATGTTTGGCTTGGATATTAAGTTTTGTTTTGATTTTTGCAATCACTGGGTTGTCGTCTGATATTATTATAATTTGGCATCTCCAGGGAGTCCAAGAACTCATTGAGGGAGGGCACCTGCTGTACAGCTCCATCTCTACCATTCAATCACCAACTGACCACACTATACCAATGGCATCTACTGCCGACCACCACTGGTATTTCCACAGACAATCACAAACATCCATGCCCATGGCGGGATTCAAACCTGCAGGCTTTAGGCTGGAGAGCGGATATGCTATCCAACCAGGCTGTCTGTGCCAGGATGTTTTTGTTTGTGTTATCACATTTCAGAATCTTTTGCTTATTATATAGTCTGTTTGGTTTCTATAGATGTCTCCAGTGCTTTTACATATATATAGTCTTCTAGGAGAATGTTTAAAATGTGCTTGCAATTATTAAGTCATTGGTTTCACAGAACTGGATCAGTCTTTCACCTTTTTCATTTCTGATTCCAAGCCCTTGGTTACCCATGCAGAATGAGAATTTTTCTGAACCCACTTTTGCATTTAGGTTGCCCATCATTATAATAATATCATCTGACTTAGCACTAGAGATTGCATTTTGTATGTCTTCATAAAACTGTTCCAACTCTCTTCATCTGGGTGATCTTGGGTTGGTGCATATTCTTGAATAATATATAAATTAAATGGTTTGTGCAGTTATTTTGGCTGTTATGATTCTGTTGTGTATGAGCCAACATCCATGTAGTGATTTTGCAATTCTATCACTTAGAACGAGTGCTACTCCGTTAAGATGTAAGTCTTCTTATTATGCCTGTATATGTCCACTTCACTGACACCTACAATATCTGCCTTCATTACTTTTAATTCCTGGATTAAGTTGCCTAATCTGCCCATCTCATAGTGTCCTGACATTCCATGTTACTATTTTCAAGAGATTTCACCTGGTTTTCAGACGAGGGGGCATCCAAGAATATCCTCCTGGGGGGAGGACATCATCTTCATATATTACCTTTGATAGTTCTCGTTTTACAATTCCTCGCAGTTTCAAGCTCTTCTTTCCTGTAGCTATAGGAGCTGATAGTTGCAAGGGACTCAACCACATCTCTAACTTCATATTGTGACATGGTGTGTTTCATGGTTGACTATAGATAAATACGTGGTAAGGCTCCAATCTCTTCCATGGCGGCTGGGCACAAGTTCCTAAGTAGATTACTAAAACATGACCTCCCTTTAACAAATCAATGTTGTTAATCAAAGATAATACACTGTTGTCAATCCAATTCTGGATACTGGTTCTCCCCAGCCTCTCCAATACTTTAACCACAACAACTGACACACAGTCTATAATTTGATGTTTGAGTTCTGTCACCTCCTTTATGAAGTGGAACAATCTTGCCGTCCTTTCACACCTTTGGAACTTGAAACAATGTAAAACTCATATTAAACAAATATGTCAAGTCCGATGTCATGTCCTAGGCACATTCCTTCAAAATACAGATGCTCAATCACAGTCAGTCTCTCCTTCTCCTAATTTACTGCTCTCACTGTCCATGAGGTCACATTCACAAGGAAGAAAGACCTTTATGAACTGCTCATTAAATATCTCAACTATATCCTCTGCGGCAGTTGTTTTTATATCATTTCTCTAATCATTGTCATCCCCATAATCATTATTTTTTTTGCTGACTACATATCGAAAGAACTCCCTAGGATTTCTTTTGGCTTCATTAGCTAACTCCTGCTTATAATGAACTTTTGCTACCCTTACCAACTGAGTCACCCTCCTTGCCTGTTCTTTGTATTCCTCATGGAATTGATTATTACCACTCATCTTATGTTGCCGTCATAATGCGTTTTTTCTCTGTATTGCATGCTTAATCTCTTCATTCATCCATTTCACACATACCTTATTGACTCTTGGAATATATTTAGACTTTGCTTCTACTAGATAATTCTTGAATATCACCCAAGCATCATTGATCTCCTTTCCAGCCAACTCCTCATTTCATGCTACACCTGCAAGCTGTCTTCTGAGCTTCTCATAATGACCAGTCGTAGTTCCACATATATCCTTTCCTCACAGAGGTCCTCAGACTTCTGGAAACTAACCAATAATCACTTTATGGTCGCTCTCACCAACTAGAGGATGATTTGAAACTCATTTATAATCTCCTCTGGTGAGATGATCAAATCAAAGATCCTCAATCCTCATGTGCCCTCTGTACATACTGCCTGAGGTAGTTGTCTTTCAAAAACTCAAGTAACTAATTTTCTTAAATTCTGGTTTGTATCTCATCATCACAGTTTATATTGCCATAATTAAAATCACTGATAATGATCACCCTTTCTTATTTGCATGGCTAATTGATTAAACATTTCATTGTCACTATCATCCACATTTCCTGTCCTATAACAACACCCAACCAAGTATTTCATTCCATTCACCTCTATCTCACACCATACTGCCTCAAAACCACTGGCACTATTTCCCTCTTGCATCTCTACTTTGTATGGACATAACTCTTTTTCTATCATAAATAGCACTCCACCTCCACTTTTTATCCTTTCTATCTTCACAAAATACTCATACCTTTCCATCTCTATTCCTCTCAAGATGTCATTTTCATCCAAACATGTCACACTTATTCCAACAATTCTTGAGTGAACAGACTCAATTAATGCAACCATTTCATTTGTTGTTTTTTTAATTATTATTATTATTATTATTATTATTCAGGCCTCCATGGAGGCTAAACATTCATCGTGGGAGGTCCTTCCTAAGAAACGCAAAGTCTATCGAGACTCATCGAGGGAAGGTCCCCCCACCCTGAGAAACACAAAGTCTATCATACCAATCAAACTCATTGACCGTTCTCGCTCTCGCCACTCCATCAGGCAATGCATTCCGTGGTTCAACCACCCTCCATGCAAAGAAACCACTCCTCATCCTCTTGCAAACAGTTTCCTTTCGTAACTTCCAGTCATCACTCCTTCCCGCTGTTCAACCAAGCGAAAGAACTCCCCAATGTCAACCCTGTAACCACCTCTCAACAGTTTAAAAGTCTCAATCATATCACCTCTCCTTCTTCTATCCATTAAACTCTGCAGTCCACATTCCCTCAGCCGATCCTCGTAACTAACACGGTACAGTCCTGAAACCATCTTTGTTATCCACCTTCATACCCTTTCCACAGTTAATTTATCCCCTTCAAATCCTGGGGACCAAATCTGAGAACAATAGTCTAAGTGTGGTCTGATCAGAGACTTATACAACGGAATGATAATCCTTTTATCTCTGCAGGTCATCTGTCTTTCTCATTATTGCAGCAATCCTCTGTGTCACCTTTACCACCTTTGCAATATGCCCCCTAAACTTCAGGTTTCTATCAATCATCAACCGCAGATCTCTTGTCTCCCCTACTTCCTCCAGTATATCCCCTTCAATAGAGTATGCAACATCCCATCGATGTGTCCCAAACCTCAAGACCTTACATTCTGCTGCATTAAACTGACATCCCCATTCATTTTCCCATCTATCTAGCTTATTCAAATCCTCTTGCAGTGCTACCACATCTGCACTATTACTAATAATCCTTCCCAGCTTCGCATCATCCACAAACAACTGAATATCCCCTTGCAATGCACTGACAATGTCATTGATGTAAAGGTTAAACAATATAGGTCCCAGTACTGAGCCCTGTGGGACCCCACAGAGCTCAGTACTGGGACCTATATTGTTTAACCCTCTACCTCCTTGAAACTGTCTCACCATACACAACTCTTTGATACCTATCGGACAGCCAATCCTGAATCCAGTTGACCAATCTGACATACAGACCCATGTGCTGCAACTTAAATATCAGCTTATCATGTGGCATCCTATTAAATGCTTTCGCTAAGTCTAAGAAAATGGCAGTATATGCCTTTCCCTCATCTTATACTTCTAGCATTTGTATACAAACATAACAGCTCATTCTGTATCTATAACAAGTTTCATTGATACCACTTATTAGATGTGACTTTTCCATACTTTCCTTGAACCATTTCTTTTTCTCTTTATTCATCCTACGTGTAGCCCATCCTGTCAGAAACACACAACATCCATAACTTCCTCAGCTTTCACAAAACTTGCTGTTATATTTTATTCAAAACACTGTTTCTCACTTTCACAACTCCTAACACTATAAATCCCAATTTCCAAAACACCTCCCTTAGTTGCCACTCAGAAGAGGAAAATCCAGTTAATAGATGACCACTCTCTCTCACAAACTTCATCAGTGTCTTTTGCATAAATGCTCTGTTTCTGCATTTTTATGGATGCTGCTCCACCAGTGGCATATTGTTCCATCACTTTCCTCCAATCATTAGAGAATGCACAGTTCCTCTTCAGATTTATTGAGCCAACTTACCCCCAACCCCTTTAATTCTTTAGAACATCCATCCCCATCATCCGTATACTGTTTCCCACAATGTAACGCTTTTCAAGGAACATATTAACAGATTCCCCCCCCCCCCGTCACTTGCCCACAGACATGGCATTATTGTTAAAGGTTTTGTGTCCTGCTGTCATGTGTTGTGTGTGTGTGTGTGTGTGTGTGTATATATATATATATATATATATATATATATATATATATAAGTTGCTAATTAATTAATGCAGACAGTAAGGACATAAGATTTATGTTTTTCTTATGCCGTATAATGATCAGGTGGAATGTCTTCTGTGTCTATTATAGAATGTGGATATGTTCCATGTCAGTTATGGGATCCTCCTGTAATGATTCCATGGAATTCAAACACTTGACAAACAATTCACTAATAATATCTGCTTAATAATATCACTAATAAAGGAGCTGTATGTGAAAGACTGCTTGCATTTGAATGAGGAAGGACCTAGATATCTAGAGAGATTGCTGTTTTCTGAAACTAGAATTCCCAAGGTGGGTGGTAGCAAGGGTGGCCTCTTGTGGGAATGAGTGCTTTGGGGAAGGGGACGACATCAGGTAGCACTGAGTCCAGTAGAGTCAAGAGGGGATAATGATAGGTATAGAAGCAGTGACATTTATTATTATTATTATTATTAAAACAAGACCTCATTGAGTCAAAGACTCATCTAGGAGGTCCTTTTATCTCACACACATCTCATCATACCGGGTCTTAAACACGTTCAAACTCCTTGCAGACACCACACTCTCAGGCAAGGCATTCCAATCATTCACAACTCTGCACGAAAAAAACCTGCCTCTCACTCCCCTACTCACACCCTCTTTATACAGTTTCCAGGTATGACCTCTTGTTCTCCCCTGATCTCCCACTATTCTCTGTAGAACTTCTCCACCATTGATCCTATAACAACCCCTTACCAACTTGTAGGTCTCTATCATATCTCCCCTCTTCCTTCTCTCCACTAGACTCTGCAAATTACAACTTTTCAATCTTTCCTCATACTCGACATTCCAGAGGTCAGAAACTACCTTAGTCAGTCGCCTTTGCACCCTTTCCAACATCTCTTCATCCTTCTGAAAACCAGGTGACCAAATCTGGGCACAATAGTCCATGTGTGGCCTAATCAAAGCCTTATACAATGGAACAAGAATCTCCCTACTTCTACACGTCAGTGTCTTCCTCATCATTCCCAGAAGTCTTTGTGTTGTCTTCACAATTTTGGCGATGTGTCCCCTGAATTTTAGATCCTTATCCACTATCACTCCCAGTTCTCTTATTTCCTCTACTTCCAACAATATATTCTCACCAAGCATAAATTCTGCATCCCATCTTTGTTTTCCAAATTTTAAAACCTTACATTTTGCAACATTGAACTCGCATCCCCATTTGCTTGCCCAATCACTCAATTTATTCAAGTCTTCTTGCAAGGCCACAACATCTTCACTACTCTTTATGGTTCGTCCCAACTTTGCATCATCTGCAAACAACTGAATATCTCCATCCAAATCTTCGCCAATATCATTAATATACAAGTTAAATAGTAATGGCCCTAAAACAGATCCCTGAGGCACTCCACTAGTGACTTTCCTTTTCCTGGATATTGCAACCCCATACACAACTTGTTGATACCTATCAGATAGCCAGTCTCCAATCCAATGCACTAATCTAATATCCAACCCCATCTGCTCTAGTTTGACTGTCAACTTATCATGAGGTACTCTATCAAAAGCTTTTGCAAAATCCAAGTATATTACTGTGTATCCTTCTCCTCTGTCCAAGGAAGCAGTCACTTTATTGTAATAAGTAAGTAGATTACTAAAACACGACCTCCCTTTAGCAAATCCATGCTGTCCATCAAAGATTATACCATTGTTGTCAACCCAACTCTGGATCCTAGTTCTCACAAGCTTCTCCAACAACTTAACCACAACACCTGACACACAGATAGGCCTATAGTTTGATGCTTGAGTTCGATCACCTCCTTTATGAAGTGGCACAATCTTGCCCTCCTTCCACTCTTTAGGGACTTGACCAAGTGCAAGACTCGTATTAAAAAAATATGTCAAGGCAGGTGTCAACACTCTGGCACATTCCTTCAGAATACGCGGTGATATATTATCAAGTCCCACAGCCTTATTTACATCTAGTTTACTCAACTCCCCAAACACCTCTTGCTCACTTACAGTCAGTCTTTATTCCTCCATCATCAACTGCTCTCAATCTCTCCATGAAGTCACATTCACAAGATTGAAAGACCTTTATGAACTGCTCAATAAGTATCTCCACCAGACCTTCTGCAACAGCTGTCTTTATACCATTTTCTCAAATCAATGTCATCCTTCCATAATCATTCTTTCTTTTGCTGGCTACATATCGAAAGAACTCCTTAGGATTCTTTTTAGCTTCATTAGCTAACTGCTGTTCATACCTCTCTTTAGCTACTCTCACCAACCAAGTCACTCTCCTTGCCTGGTCTTTGTAGAACTCATGAAATTGGTTACTTCCACTTCTCTTATGCTGCCTCCACAATGCCCTTTTTCTCTGTATTGCATGCTTAATCTCTTTATTCATCCATCTCACACCTAACTTATTTAACCTTCTCACCCGTGGTATACATTTAGACATTGCATCCACTAAATATTTTTTGAAAATCCCCCAAGCTGCATTGATCTCTTTTCCAGCTAACTCCTCATTCCATGCTACACCTGCAAGCTGTCTCCTGAGCTCTTCATAATCACCCCCCCCTTGTAGTTCCACATATACCCTTTTTTCACAGGGGTCCTTGCACTGCTGGCAACCACCCAAGTAATCACCTCATGGTCACTTTCACCAATTGGTGGATGATTTGATACCTCATTGATAATTACATCCTCCGATGAGATGACCAAATCCAAGACCCTTAATCCTCTTGTGCCCTCTGTTACATACTGTCTGAGGTAGTTATCCCTCAAAAACTCAAGAAACTCATTTTCTTTACTTCCAGTTGCTATCTCTTCATTCCAGTCTATATTGCCATAATTAAAATCACCCATAATGATCACCCTTTTCTTATTTGCTTGGCTTATTTGACTATACATTTCACTATCACCACCATCCACATTACCAGGTCTATAACAACATCCCACCAAGTATTTGATTCTATTCACCTCTATCTCACACCATACTGCCTCAAAACCACTGGCCCCATTTCCCTCTTGCATCTCTACCTTGTATGGACATAACTCTTTCTCTATCATCAATAGCACTCCCCCTCCCTTTTTACCCCTTCTATCCTCACGAAACACATCATACCTTTCCATCTCTATTCCTGTCAGGATGTCATCCTCATCTAACCATGTCTCACTTATTCCGACAATCTCTGGGTGCACAGACGCAATTAGTGCAACCATTTCATCCGCCTTGTTTCTTATACTTCTAGCATTGGTATACAAACACAACAACTCATTTCTGTATCTACAGCTAGTTCCACTGATACCACTCACTCGATGTGATCTCTCCATGCTGGACTGGGGCCATTTCCCTTTCTGCTTCTTCATTTTAGAACCCTTTGCAATTCCATCTGTTTCCCTTTGATCCCTGATCATCCCATTACTTTCCTGCCTACACATTCTCTCACCTCCTCTTGGAGCATCCACCTTTCTCATGCTGTGTATCCCTGTCCACCCTGAGCCTCGCCGTTTCCCTGCTCCTCTTGCTCACCCATTCTCTCATTTTCTATACTCATACCACTCACTTCCACATTCATTTCCACTCCTTCAATCTCTCCTGTCTTACTCTCCTGCTCTTCCACATCACTCCCCTCTCGATCTGATTTATTCTCTCTATTCACTTCTCTACCTTCCAGCAGCAGTCTCTCCAAGCGACTCACACCATAACCACTCAAATGCAGTCCATCGCTTTTTTTTTATGCTTTATACTAATGCCAGGAGTATCCAGAATAAAGGAGATGAATTGGTGGCATTGATGGCATCAGCCTGGCCAAAGATTATTGGGATCTCTGAGATGTGGTTAATGGAAGATGTTATAATGATAACAAGAATAGAAGTACAGCATTTTTCGGCAGGATAGGAAGAGAAAACGCAGTGGTGGAGTACTGCTTATGATAGGTGATGACTTACGCCCTCTTAGAGTGGAGGCTTTGGAAGGCAGTGACACTAATGGTTTTGAAAGCATATGGTGTGAGGTAGAGGTGGGCAAGACAGGATATTTAGTGGGATGTTGCTACAAGCCAAGGAGCACAGAGGGTGGGAAGCAGGAGATGATAGAGTGTTGAAAGCAAGGACAATCAATGAATTCAAGGAGTAGTATGATAGACTTTGTGTTTCCTAGGAAGGTCCTCCACAATGAGCCTCTTGACTCCATGGAGGCCTAAATAATAATAATAATTATTATTATTATATTGGTGGGAATGCATTACTGGAAGTAGAAACAAGAGATGTTAGGGTGATGGTGCCCATTGAAAATTTTTTTTAAATGGTTAAATACATGTATATCAGGGGTTGGCCAACTTTTTAGACCAGTGACCCATTCATGGATCCTTGATCCCTCATCGACCCCAATCGTGTTAAGTGAATAAATGTTATCAATAATATTGGTGTTTATTGACCTCCCCCTTTTGACCCCTAGACATTTATCGGCCCCTTGGATAGCCACATCAATCCCCAGTGGTTGATATCAACCACTTTGCTGACCTGATGGCCGTCCCTTTTTATTTGCCTTTCTGGCCACAAACCTTCAATCTATCTATTCTCAATAAGAAGCACTCCACAGGCCTCTCACAATTTTGGTCATTTGCAACTGGATTCTCTTAACTTCATAACCCGCAGAATTCAAAGGGAACAGATCTATACACAGCAGTCCAGATAAGGACTTATAAAGGGGAATAGTATCCTCTTTATCCCTGCTTGATAGTGTATTCTTCAATATCCATGTAACCTGATGCGCTGTTTTGGCCACCTCTGCAATATATTCTCTAAATTTCAACTCCCAGTCAACAATAAATGCCATATCCCAGGCCTCATCTTATCAATTCCTGCAGTTTAGCTCCTTCAATATATTGCACTGCTTGTCTCTTCATCCCAAAGTGCTTAAACTTCACCATGTTTAGGGTCCCAAGAGATTAGTAGCATAAGGACCCCCAAACAATGGAGGGACCCCAGAGCACTAGTGTCTCAGGCCCTGACAACCTCAGGAAAAGTGTAAGTACACCCATGCTGCAAGCCTAAGTCATCCTGCAGGATCTCTACATCATCTTTATTGACTACTGCTCTTTATAGCTTTGCATCATCAGCAGACAATTGCATATTTCATCTTAAATCATGTCATATATCACTGATGCATAAATTAAACAAGAGAGAACGAAGTACTGAGTCCTGCGATATGCCACTAGTCACCTTCCTTCTCCAGGACTCTATCTCCATATACCATGGTTTCATATATCCAAAGATCACCTTATCCAAATCAAATGCTTCATATCATCTCCATTTTCTCCAATTTATGCAACAGAGCTTGATGTGGAATTATCTTGAATGCCTTTGCAAAGTCCAGAAGTATCAGTGAGCAGCCATTTCCTTTATCCAACTCAATTGTCACTTTACTATAAGAAAGAAGTAAATTACTAACACAGTTACAACTACCCTATAAAGTATCATACTGCTGTCCAATATAACACTTTATAGAGGAAGTCCTGAATTCTGTCTTTTACCTACTTCTCCAAGACCTTAACTTGAACTGCTGAGATACTGACTGGTCTATAATTTGGAACTTCTGCCTTGGAGAATCTTTTATGCAGTGGAACCAGTTTGCTCACCTTCCACTCTTGGCAGCTTCAGAGAACTGAGACTCAAATTGAACAGCCTGGTCAAAGGTGGTGCCAATTTCCTTGCAAATCTTGTAATACATCAGCTGATATGCTATCTAATCCCATAGCTGTGTTCATATTGAGCTTCTGCAATATCAGAAGCACTAATCCTGCAAGTAATAGTTACATAAAATAAATATTTTTAATTAAATACTTTTGTGCAAAGAAAACAGTATAGTTTCCTATACTATTTTTGCATCCTTTTGAATTTGTTTTAAATGACTTTCACACAGATGACTGTGAAAGTGAATTTTATTATTATTATTATTCAGGCCTCCATGGAGTGAAAAGACTCATTGGGGGAGATCCTTCCTAAGAAACACAGTCTATCATACCACTCCTTGAACACATTGACCGTTCTTGCTCTCAATACTCTATCATGCAATGCATTCCACTGTTCACCATCCTCCATGCAAAGAAACCACTTCTCACCCTCTTGCTCACAGTTTCCTTTTGCAACTTCCAGGTATAGCCCCTTGTCATCGCTCCTTCCCGCTGTTCCACCAAGCACAAGAACTCCCAGTGTCAACCCTGTAACTACCTCTCAACATTTTAAAAGTCTCAATCATATCACCTCTCCTTCTATTTACCAAACTCTGCAGTCTACATTCCCTCAGCTGATCCTCATAACTAACATTGTACGGGCCTGAAACCATCTTTGTTATCTGTTTCTGTACCCTTTCCACAGTTAATTTATCCCCTTCAGATCCTGGGGACCAAATTTGAGAACAATAGTCTAAGTGTGGTCTGATCAAGGTCTTATACAATGGAACAATAACTTTATGTCTGCAGGTCAACATCCTTCTCAGTATTGCAGCAATCCACTGGGTTACATTCACCACCTTTGCAATATGTTCCCTGAATTTCAATTTTTTATCAATCATCACCCCCAGATCTCTTGTCTCCCCCTACTTCCTCCAGTACAGCTCATTTAATCGAGTATGCAGCCTCCCATTGATGTATCCCAAACTTCAAGACTTTACATTTTGCTTCATTAAACCGATACTCCCATTCATTTGCCCAATCTGTCTAGCTTATTCAAATTCTCTTGCAGAACTACCACATCTGCACTATGACTAATAACCCTTCCCAGCTTCACATCATCTGCAAACAACTGAATATCGCCCTACAATCCACTGACCATGTCATTGATATAAAGGTTTAAACAATACAGGTTCCAGTACTGAGCCCTGTGGGTCCCCACTTGTAACTTTCCGCTCCTTGATACTGCTCCACCATACACAACTCCCCGATACCTATCAGACAGCCAATCCTGATTCCAGTTGACTAACCCGACATCGAAACCCATGTGCTGCAACTTAAATATCAGCTTATCATATGGCACCCTATCAAATGCCTTTGCAAAATCCAAAAAAAAGGCAATATATGCCTTCCCTTATCAACTGTTCTTGTCACTTTATTATAAAATATTACTAAAGCAGGAGCGCTCTTTAACAAACCCATGTTGACTCTCACACATAACATTACCCTCATCTGCCCATTGCTGTATATGGTCCCTCACTAATTTCTCCAATATCTTAACTACCAATGAAACACAAACTGACCTATATTTAGGTCAGTTTGTGTTTCACATCCAGTCTGCTACCACCCTTATGCAATGACACTATCTTACCTTCCTTCCATTCCTTGGGTACCTTTCCTGTAGCCAGATTTTTATTGAAAAGTCAGGCCAAAGGAGCTGTCAATTCTTTATCACATTCTCTCAAAACCCATGATGAAATACCATCCAGTCCTCCAGCTTTACTGACATCCAGAGTACTCAGTATTTGGAACACATCCTCCTCTTGCACCTCTAAACCTCGAACCTGCCCTATCCCTCTATTATTAAAACCTATTTCTCCAGGATGAAATACTCCAATAAATTGTCCATTGAATAATTCCAGTATGTCCTCTGCATCAATCACTCTATTCCCATTTTTATCCCACAATGTCATCCCATAATGATTGTGGAAGAATGACATTCTTCCACAATTATTTCTCCTCCTACTGGCCACGTAGCTAAAAAAATTCCATAAGATTTTCTTTGAATCTTAGGGCCAATCTCTTCTCATATTTTCACTTTCGCCTTCCTCACCATACTAGTCACTCTTCTGGCCTGGGTCTTATATTCTTCATGCATCTGCTCTTCACCTGTCTCCTTATATCTCTTCCATAGTCTCTTTTTTCACATGCAGTTCCTGTTTAATATTGTTTGTCATCCACTTCACCAAATTGTGTCCTCTTCTTCACTTGTGGAATACAGCTTACTATTGCTGCTAACAAATATTCCTTCACAATTTCCCAAGCACTAATGATATCCTGGCCTTCCAATTCTTCCCTCCATGAAACTTCTCCAAGTTGATGTCTAAGACTATTGCAATCACCTGCATTATAATTCCACATAAGTTTCCTTTTCTTTGATACTCCTGCATGTCTATTCATCTTCCATGTCAAAACCACATGGTCACTCTCTCCAACTGGGGGAGATGTCTTCTCAGTTATTATCAGCTCTTCTGATGCTGCGACCAAATCCAAAACTCTTGAACCTCTTGTTCCCTTTATTACATGTTGCCTAAGACATCTGTCCTTCAAGAATTCCAGAAATTCCATTTCCTTATTACTATATTCATTTTCCTCTTCTCAACTTATACTGCTGTATTTAAAATCCCCCATAAAAATCATTCTTCTTGCACTTGCCAAGCTCAACTGCCTAAACATCTCCTGCTTCCCACTCTCTCTACTCCTTGGCTTGTAGCAACATCCCACAACAACAACACACCACCACAAATATAATATTTATCCCTCCTTCCTATCTTCTGATTTCAAAGTGCATAACATTCAAAAATTAACTTATAGCCATACCACTTTGATAAGTCTTCCTAAATATGTATCATATTCATACACAAATAGTCTACCTATCCACAATATCAAATAATCCTCACTGTCCTGCTGATACTTCTGACTTTCTTAACAAACTCTCTTTCCATGTGCACTATAGATGTCAGTTATCTGCTTAGTAACTCAAACCATAACCTTGATCAAGTTTACTGTGGTCCTTTACACCTCCTATGATTTTTCACACAGCCAATCTGTCTTGTACTTTTGCATTACAGTAGTGTAAATATGATGACCTCCATGATTACTGTTTCCATTTTCCTGATCAAGACACCTGCATCAACCAAATAATGGTAATAACTTTTTCTGTAACAAAAGAATTCATCCTCCATTCCACCCAAAATTCCAACTACTGTCCAAGCCTTGATTCTCCAAGTGCATAAGGGTAGTACAAGAAAAAAACATATCACAAGGGGTTCAATAATATAAAGGATTTGAAGGCCTACCCATCTTGGGTTTATGGATTTATGAAGAGAAACAATTTAAGTGTGCACTCCTCCACTAGTGGTGGACAAAATTTGCCATGTGACTGGGAAGCAAAAGTAGCTAAATTTTGTTTGTTTCTGAGAGAAAACTTGTGTAGGGTTGATGCTTGTCACTTTGGGAATATGGATGAGTCCCGTAAGTTTTGACATGCCTAGTTCTAGGACTGTGAATTTGAAGGGAGCAAAAGAGGTTTCGGTTTGACCTTTCACGAAAGGTCTAACTTTCGTGCCTTGAATATAACATGAATATTACAAAACAGGGCAGATGAAAAGAATGTCATATAAAGATATGGTTACATGGATTGTAGAAAGTTGGGCTGCTGTAAGTGAAAACTGTGTTAGAAATAGTTTCATTAAAGCACAAGGGAATGCAGTGGTGTCCTGTGACAATGATTATGAAGCTGAAGAAATACCAAACGGAAATTTTAATGTAATTGATTCTTTCAATATTGAGTCTGATGAAGAATTATTTTGGATTTGAATAGTGTAATGTTCAATAAATATTAAGTAATACTTCTACCTTAGATTCGTTATTACATTTGATTTACCTCTCACACCTTTCATATGTTACCATGCATGTTAATTTTTAATAAATTTAGACTTTATTATTATTATTATTTCGGGCAACTCCAAGGAGTCAACAGACTCGTCGAGGGAGGCCCTAACTTCATGTCAAGAACAACTATTCGACATTCACACAGTATCTATCATACCTCACCTTGAACTCATTCACAGTCATAGCACCCACAACAGACTCTGGCAGCTTATTCCACTCATTCACCACTCTCCAAGTAAAAAACCTAGCTCTAACACTCTTGCTAACCACATTCTTGCCCAGCTTCCATGTATGGAAGTCCTCCCACCAACAGTCCTATTCTCAAAAATATCTTCTGAATTAATCTTATAGAAACCCTTCAGTAATTTGAATGTCTCAATCATATCAGCCCTTTTCTGCCTATCAACCAATTTTTGCAACCCACAAATCTTCAACCTGTTCTCATAAGGTTCATTCCATAGACCTGCTATCATCTTGGTCACTCGTCTCTATTGATCCTTTCCACCTCCTCTCCATCAAGAAGAAACCCTGGTGCGCATATCTGGGCACAGTAGTCTAGATGGGGTCTTATCAATGCTTGATATCATACCTCACCTTGAACTCATTCACAGTCATAGCACCCACAACAGACTATTAAAGTATTTTTCAGGAACCAAGTGATTTGATGATCTGATTTAGCCACTTTTGCAATGTGTCCCCTAAACTTCAACTCCCTATCCACCAACACTCCCAAATCCTTGACCTCATCAATCTCCTGAAGTACGGTTCCACCAATGTGATATGCTGCTGCTAATCTTTTCACCCCAAAATGCATAACCTTACGCTTTGCCACATTAAATCGACATCCATTTTCCTTAGCCCAGTCCTCCAAACAATCCAAATCATCCTGCAAAATTCTGACATCCTGTGCACTCACAATTGCTCTACCCAACTTTGCATCATCAGTAAACAAGTGAATACTTTCTCTTAGATCCTTTCCTATATTGTTAATGAACAAATTGAAAAGTAGTCGTCCAAGAACAGAACCCTGTGGCACACCACTAGTCACAAGCCATCTTTTGGACTCTACTCCTTAATAAACCACTCTCTAATATCTCTCCATCAACCACCCTCCTATCCATCTCACCAACCCTATATCCATCGCCATAAGCTGCACTTTACTGATTAGGGCTCCATGTGGTATCCTGTCAAAGGCCTTTAGCAAGGGTCAGTAGAATCACTGTAAACCCATTACCCTTATCCAGTTCAGCCATCGCTGTGTTATAAAATGTGAGCAAGTTACTGAAGCATGATCTACCCTTCACAAAACCATGTTGTCCCCTACAGTATCTCATTTTCATCTATCCAATCCTGTATTTTTCTCTTGACTAATTTCTCCAAGACCTTGACAACGATTCCTGATATGCTAATCGGTCGGTAATTTACAACAGCAGTCTTGGAACCTCCTTTATGCAGTGGATAAAGGAGGTTCCAAGACTGCTCCTATTTTCCCCCCTTTCCATCCCCTCGGGACTAACCCAGACCGAGACTCAAATTAAACAAAATGATCAAGGGTACTGACAATTCTTTAGATGCTTCATGTATGACACAAGCTGGTATACCATCCAATCCCAGGGATGTATTGACATCGAGGTTTTGTAATAGACTACTCATCTCCACTTCATTCACCACAATTCCCATATAATCTATTGGTTCATTCATTCCTGCAATATCACCACCTGGATGATATATTCTTGCAAAATGCCCGCTCAGTAATTCAACTATATCAACTGATTCAGTTACCTCCCTACCACCAGCATTCTTTAAAATCATTCTGCTGTATACATTTTTTCATTTACTTGCAACATATCGAAAAAACTGTTTGTGATTCTCTGTAGCCTGCATGGCTAATGTTCTTTCATAATCCATTTTTGCTTTTCTTACCACACTCGTTACCCTTTTGGCCTGCGCTTTGTACCGTTCGTGTGCCTGCCGGTCACCTTTCTCCTTAAATTCCGTCCATAGTTGTTTCTAATTTTGCAGGTCAAGATTAATGATGTTATTCATCCATTTAACCCCTACTTGATTTATTATTTGGACTCTAGGTATACAGTCAGCCATTGCCTCATGCCTTCCTAACTGCCTCCCATGCACTATCAACATCTAGCCCTTCCAGTTTTACATGCCATGGCACCGAACCAATCAAACTCCTAAGCTTGTCATACTTACCAGCCTGATAATTCCACATGTACCCTGTCTTAATTGTAAATTTCACACCTTTAGCCACCTCCCAAGTCAAGACCCTATGATCACTCTTACCATTTGGTGGCAATGTGGTCATATTCGTTTATAACACAGAGCCAAATTCTTAGATGTAATTACTAGGTCAAGCACTCTGACCCCTAATATTTTCCATTACATGCTGTCGCAGATAGTTATCCCTTAATAATCGCATAAAATTCAATTCCTTCCTCCCATGTGTCCTCTTCTCCTTCCAATCAGTGTTACCATAGTTGAAATCACCCATAATAATTACCCTCCTTCCACTCATTTCTTCTATTTGCTTATGCATACTATCTCCATCATCTATTCCATCACCTGGTCTATAGCAGCACCCAACTGTATATTTTGTTCTGCTAGTTTCAATCTCACACCAAATAGCCTCAAATGTGCTCTTTTCTCTGTCGTGTAGTTCCACTTCTATTCTCCTTGGCTGTAGCTCATCAGCTATCATCATAACGTTCCTCTCCTATTTTATTCTCACTCCTGAACACACCATACCCCTTACATTCAATCCCACTAGCTATATCATCTTCTGTCAGCCATGTTTCACTAATGCTAATAACCTGTGGCAACCAAGGCCAAAAATTCTTCCTTCTTGTTCCTAATACTTCTGGCATTAGTATACATGAATTGCAGAAGCCCATTTGTCCCATCCCTATTTTGATGCCTTATACTAACTATCCCATTCCGATTCGTAGTCTTTCGTACTCGCTTGGGCATATTACACACATTCATACACTCAACTGTCTCCCTAAAGTCTGCATATCTTACACCCCTCCCCTTAATAACTCTAGTTTCCCTGATTCTGCACTTCCACTACATTCGACAACACCTTTTCAAGTCTCCATACACCAAATCCATTCAAATGTAAACTATCCATCTTATATAAATCCTTTTGCCCATCGAACTCACTCCACACATCCATAAATTCCACACCACTTGTCCTACATAATTCATGCATAAAGTCATTTGCAATTATAGCCCTCCTTCTATACTTCACTGTCATACTGTGGCAACAGACTCACCATCCTAACTCTCTCACTCTTCTCTTTTGCTACCTCAAGCAATTCCTTCACATCCTCACTCATAGCCATTTTGTCTCCTTTCAAATCATTTGTACATGCTACCACTATCAATTCTTTCACCCGCTGCTTTTGCATTCTAATTGACTCGCTTACATCGTTAATGTTCGCACCAGGTTGGTACGATTTTGTTAAACTCTCACTAACACACCTCTTACTAAGGAATCTCCATACAACACTCGCTCTTTCATTTTGTTTACACTCTGATGTAAATTTTTTTGTATAGATAACATGCACGTTATCTATTGAAAAATAAGGTAAATAGAATTTATTACTCCTATATATTTCTCAATATGTCATGAACTTCTTTCAGGGAGAAGACAGAAAAACTGGTAACAACGTTTAACTTCTGAATACAAGAACGAGTCATACAGCATGTGCATAACTTATATGCACATTGACAAAATATAGATAGGCATACTGTTCCATTCCAGCTGTATCTAAATGTACTTTTCTGCTCAAGACATTGCTTCTCACCTGTACAAGTGCTGACACACTGTAATGAATTTCAAATCTACCCAACCTTGGATTTCTGCTCACATATAAGCGCCTCCGTAGTGCAATTGGAAGAATGACGGTACATTGCGCCCTTCGATTGGAATAAGCCTAAGTTCGATTCTCGTCATGACGAGAGGAATCTTTATGTGGAATTTTTCAAATTGAAGGTGAGTTAGCCGATCTCATATGGAGGTTGCAGGGTTTTTCATCTTGCATACAGACAAATCGGCCTTTCAGAACACACGCAATTTATTGACAAAAAAAACTAGTCGTGGTGGTGGTGGACAGTAGATGGCGTTGATGGAGATGATTGGTAGGTAGTAGAGGTTTGGTGTAGTGGTTGAGACAGTTGTATAGTAGGTATCCTCCCGCGATGAGCCTTCGGACTCCTCGGAGGTGTCACGAATAATAATAATATACTCCAGATCTTCTTAACAATATTTGATATCTAGAGAAGTGTAGCCTGATTAATTGATGAACCTTCTCATTCAGATTCACTCTAGTCTCTCTCTCGTAAATGTTTTTTTTCTGCCTTTCCTCATTCTCTTTTCTCCCAAAGATCACAACCTGCAACTGTTTTAGCAAATAAAAATATTTATGAAACTAATTATCTGTCCTAAGTCATTTTTCCATTTTATTAACATGAGTTGAACAGTAATCAACTCTTCTAAAATAAGTTTTTTTTTTTTTTTTTTTTGCTACACAATTCTATAATATATGACAGATTGTTTCTGATCCACTTCATCCTACTGATCACCAGTTCTATTTGCATCATTTGAATATTAATTTGTCATGTGAAATGTATCTATAAATTACCTGTTTATACGAAGGTGGTCTGAAAAATTCTCGGCCTAACAATGAAAAAATGAATTTATAATTTCAAAATTATTTTTATTTTTCAACGTAATCTCCCTTGAGACTAATACATTTATTCCAGCGATGCTCCAGCGCTATCATCCCGTCCCTGTAGCAGTTCTCAGTAAGATCTGCAAAATACCCCTCTACAACTGCAATGACCTCTTGATTCAAAGAAAAATGCTGACCAGCAAAGAAGAGTTTTAGTTTTGAGAAGAGATAGAAGTCAGAGGAAGCCAAATCTGGGGGATAGGGTGGATGTTCCAACAATTCATAGTGCAGATCTCTTAATTTTTCCCATTGCCACCTTTTTTTTCCCACCTTTGTGGCAGGTGCATTGTCCTGATGATAGATGAATTTTTTTTCTTCTGCAAACCAGGTCTTTTCTGACGAATTTTTTCATCTAGTCTGGTTAAAAGATCAGAATTATATTCCCCTGGTTATTATTTTACCCTTTTCAAGATAATTAAGAAACAATGTTTTTACCATCCCAAAACACCGATGCCATGACTTTTCCTACTGATGGAACAGACTTTGTCCTCTTTGGTGCTGAATAATTGGCTTCTGTCCACTGTTTTGATTGCTGTTTGGATTCTGATGTGTAATGGTGAATCCAAGTCTCATCCATAGTAATAAATTGACACATAAAATCAGTTTTATTCTTTTTAAAACACTCCGAGCACTGTTCAGAGTTTTCATGCGAGTGCTTTTTTTGATCGCCTATGAGCAAGTGCAGCACCCATCTTGCACAAAGCTTTTTCATTTGCAATTCTTCATGCAAAATATATCCTACAATTTATAGTGACCAGATTATCCAAGGACCAATGTTGGACATGTTCCACTGGTTGCATATCTTTTGTTTCCTGCTTTGCAGGTTTGCCTTCCCTCCAAGGACCAATGGTGGACACGTTCCACTGGTTGCATAACTTTTGTTTCCTGCTTTGCAGGTTTGCCTTCCCTCCAGGCATATATATTCCAAAATTGCTGTATTTCTTCTTATCCCAACAGAAACATAATCATACCTTTTCAATAAAACATTCTGCTTTTATTCTTTTTATTATTACTAATTAATAATATTTTTACTGCTAAACTATCAAGAAATTTTTATTTAAATTCTCGGTAATGGATGCAAAAGTAAATATTCCAAAAAAACTTATTTATTTTATTTATACAATGAATAGATATTTATTAAAAGCAACTTTTATTTAAATTCTTAATAATATATGCAAAAGTAAATATCACACAAAGCTTATTTTTCAGAAGAATGAATTCTTTTCAATAATTCATCATCCTCTGATATTTCACTGATAAAATCTTCACAGGAATCAACCATATTATATTTCACAATAAGAATGGCCTTTATTGTCTCAAGTTTTAATTGTGTTTTCTCTGCAGTCCATAATTTATTCACAACTGAAAATACTCTTTAAAAGTTTGACATGTAATCAAAAAATAATTTTACATGAAAAAGTTCTTCAGAATTAACAACTAATATATGTTCGTAGTTTAATCTTTCTGTTATGGTGAATAAAATATTTCAAATGCTGTATGTTTTGCTGTACACATAGTAATGCTGTACATCTGGTCACATAATCCTACATGTTCTTTTGAAATGCCTAAGCTCTCAGCAGTTTCATGCACATTGACTCACAGGTCATCAAATATTATATCGTGCACTTGATCAATGATTTCTGGTGTTGTTAACCTTTTTGGACATCCTTCATGTGGATCTTCTTTAAAGCTGGTATGGCCACATTTAAACTCGACAGCCCATTTTTTAATTGTCGAAAACGAAGGAGAAGAGTGCCTATAAACTTTTATGAACTTCGAATGAATTTCTTTTGGCATTAAACCTTCTTTTACAAAGAATTTTATAACCACATGATACTCAATTTTATCCATTTCAAGGGATATAGACACTTTTGCTTCAGATAGCTGTATAAAACAAACTACTTGATAGAATGACTTGTAATTGGATGCTTATGAAAGATGTACCAACTTAGAATAAAAAAATCTTAGCGTTGCCCTCTATGGTCATGTCCGAGAATGTTCCAGACCACCCTCACACATTGTTATAGGAAAATCTTAATGCAAATGCATTAATATATCCTCTCGTCATTATTTATGGATATTATTACCTAATGCCTCCAAGGAGTCTTTGGACTCATCGAGGGAGGGCACCTACTCTACAACTCTTCATCTCCACATAATCCACCAAATACATCAAACAGCCACTACCATTAACTACTTTAACACCATCTATTGCCCACCCCCACCACTAGTATTTTTTGTCTGTAAATTGCATATATCCTCAAGGCCAATTTGTCTGTATGCAGGATGAAAAACCAGAGTTTCCAGTACAAAAACTCTGCTACCTCCAAATGAGACTGGCTGCCTCAAATCGAAAATTTGAGGCAGCCAATCTCACCTCAAATTGAAAACATCCTTATAAAGATTCTTCTCATCATGACGATAATCGAACTTAGTCCTTTTCCAATTCAACTGGCATAATACCATTGTTCTTCCAATTGTACGTCAGAGGAATTTCTTAATAAAAAATGAAATAGAAGTAAGCAAGTAAGCATAAATTTTGTTCATAAGCAAATTTTTTTAAGTTGTTTTACTTGTTGTCAGAGCTTTGTTTTTGAATCAGAGTTCTCCATGAATGTGATGTTAACTAGTCATAAAATCCAAAATAAAATAAAGCATAGTATTTGGTAATAAAAGCTCTAAATGGCAGAAAAATATTACCTTTCACATCTGTCCACCCAAAAAACTTTAGGCAAAGTATAAACTTATGTTCACATTGTTGGAAGTTTTTCCACTTGGTTATACTGTAAATTAAAGATACCAAGTAATTACTGCATTTTTCCTTGTATAAGGTGATACGTTTTTCTAAAATTTTTAGACCAAAAATCGTCTTATACATGGTGTGTTTGGGTTTGTGTGTAGGGGTTAACTGGTTGAGAGACCCATAACTGCATGGCGAAACTGCCGGTATCTTGTCTTCGCAAACAGGCTTCTGTGAAATCACTAGCCTTTGTTAACTCTGTCGATTGATGTCATTAATGGCTGATTCTGAATAAACCAACCAGAACTCTGAAAGCATTCATGCTTCTGCAACTCGGTGGCAGGATAAGTTCATGCATTAACAATGTTGACCACTAGCCCATAAAAATGTCCGAAAATAAAAAACGATTGTCATATTCTTCAAAATTCAAATTGACTGTCATCAATTATGCAAAAGAACATGGAAATAAAGCTTCAGAGAGACAGTTTGGACCTCCTCCCACTGAGTGTATGATTAGACAGTGGACAAAACAGGAAGAACAACTACTCAAGATGCCAAAAAAGAAGATTACCTTAAGAGGAAAACCAGCAAAATGGTTTTCTCTAGATAATTCTAGATGGTTCTCCTAGATGAGTCTTTGATTCCATGGGGTGGTCTTGGGTAATAATAATAAATGGCCAAACTTGTAGGAGAGGCTTAAGACTTGGATTATGGAGCAATGCCAGAATGGGATATGTGTGTGTCAACCAAGCTTATTCAATATGAGGTAAAAAGGTTTGCAAGAGAAATGAACATTGTTGATTTCACAGGAAAGGCAAAATGGTGCTTCAACTTCACGAGGAGAGAATGGTTGGACATGAGAACACGAACCAAGTTAGCCCAGAAAATGCATCTTAGTATGTATCTTAAAAATATTACCTAATTACTAAATATACTTTGAATATTTAAAAAAATATCAAATGTGTTCTGTTTTATGTTTAAAATATTGATTTCTTAATTTTGGGTTTGAAAAATTAGGGTACGTCTTATATATGGGAGGGGTGTCTTATGCATGAAAAAAAAATACGGTATATACAGATAACCCTCGTATAATGCAGATGTTAGGTTCCGCAGAAATGCTGCATTATATAAATCGTGTTATGCGAATCTCAGATCACAGAAAAAGTAAGGTTATGTTCCGAAATCGTTTTTTTTTTTTTTTATAATTATATAAAAAACAGTGACATATCCAACAAAAAATATATTTTTATTTGATTCAGGTAATTCATGTTAGTTAAGAAAGCATATAAACTATGAAACAAATACATAGTATAAAAGTTACAAATTGTACTTAAACTTCATTGCACATAATGTATAAATGTTTTAGGCAAAATAAAATAGTGAGTTATGTATTAATTACATATTTTAATCTTTCATAGCATGAGGATTGGTTAATAAACACTGGTTTTGTCATGTAATCACCTGATGCATTACTACAAAACAGTAGAATAATTCTATCTTTGGAAACTTTGAATCCAGGAGCTGATCTTTTATTTTTCGAAATATAGGTGTGTTTTTTGCACTTTTTTCCAATATAACCTCGTTAGTTTTTCCCTTTCGTTGCAGTTTGTGGCCATTACTATAAAAATAATTTTTTACACAAAAAAGCAAGCATTACATATTGTATGTAACTCACCAGAAAATAAAGTGCTCAGCTTGAGATGAACACACTTATGACTTTTAATGCACTTTCCTGGCAGAAACGAGGACAATTTTAAACAATAAACATTTTATACGACTAGCAATTGAGGTATATGCATGCTAAAGGGTATTTCCCCTAATATAAATTCGCTACTTATAATTACATGCGGGATACAGGCAGACACAAATTTCATGAAGATAAAATTTGATTTTTAAGTCGCGCGGTGAAAAACATATGAAAAGATAGAGTTACTACAATTTGTAGACTGTGTTTTTATCGGAACCGTGTTCAACAAGGGTTACTACAATTTTAGACTGCGTTATATCGATACCACGTTGTATAAGTACCGCGTTATACGAGGGTTACCTGTACTTGGTTTAATCCTTTATCCAAATGTAAGCAAACAAGTTTACGCCTGAACTATTTTCAGGACTGGGGCAACTCGTATAAAGAAGCTAATGACTTCACATCACTTGTCTTAGTATCCCATAATGCAATATCTCCTTGCAGACATTTATAATGCTATGTATTATGGGAAGGGTCACTATCCAGACTGGTTTCAACCTTTATTGAGGTCTAATCAGTGGGAACCAGACTCAGAAGTTAAAAGAAGCTAATGACTTCACATCACTTGCCTTAGTATCCCATAAGGCAAATGATGTGAAGTCATTAGCTTCTTTATATGAGTTGTCCCAGTCCTGAAAATAGTTCAGCTGCAAACTTGTTTGTTTACACTTGGATAAAGAATAGAACTAAGTATATAATGTAGAAAGTATTTTACCTTGGGTATAATAAATGTTAAAGATACCAAGCTATTTTAAACCTGGTTTTACTCCATTTCCCAAGTAAGCAAACAGACAAACAAGTCAAGTTTGTGGCCTGCAAGTGTTTCAAGTCTAGCTGACCCTGCACGTAGTATAAGACCAAGGTAACTCATGGTAAAAGTAGAAAAAGCTCTGATCACTAATCTTAATATTTACCCTTAATGCAAAGCACATCTCCTGGAGGAGATGTATGATGCTTTGTATTAAAGGCAAGGGGACCACTACCCAGACCGGTTTCAACCTTTATTGAGGTCTCATCAGTGGGAGCCAGGCTAGAAATACCAAGATTTTAGTAATACAGAGCTTATAAGAATTTTACCAGAACAAGTTACCATAAGGTATGGTATGGTAACTTGTTCTGGTAAAATATTTATAAGCTTTGTATTACTAAAATCTTGGTATTTCTAGCCTGGCTCCCACTGATGAGACCTCAATAAAGGTCGAAACCGGTCTGGTAGTGGCCCCTTGCCTTTAATACAAAGAATCATACATCTCCTCTAGGAGATGTGCTTTGCATTAAGGGTAAATATTAAGAGATGATGTGATCAGAGCTTTTTCTACTTTTACCATGAGTTACCTTGGTCTTGCATTACATGCAGGGTCAGCTAGACTTGCAACACTTGCAGGTGCAAACTTGACTTGTTTGTCTGTTTGCTTACTTGGGAAATGGAGTAAAACCAGGTTTAAAATAGCTTGGTATCTTTAACAAATAAGTATATAATGTTTTGGTATCTTTAATTTACAGTATAACCAAGTGGAAAAACTTCCAACAACTTTCTCTAATCCAGAGTATTGTAATAATAAGTTGTGACACCTTTTGGTACTCGTATATGAAGATATGACTTCTGCATTACTTCAACCTTAGTATCACCTCTGGGTATGGCTCCCGCTGAAGACCACAATAAAAGTCGAATCCAGTCTGGGTAGTAACCCTTCCCATAATACATAACATTATACATGTCTGCAAGGAGATATGCTTTGCATTATGGAATACTAAGACAAGTGATGTGAAGTCATTAGCTTCTTTATGTGAGTTGCCCAAGTTCAGGCACAAATTTGTTTGCTTACACTTGGATAAAGGATTAAACCAAGAATATAATTTCTTGGCATCTTTAATTTAATTCGTCTGTAAGGTGATCATGTGGTTCTGACATTGGTTCTATATATTATGCAGGTCCTGCATAAGACATGAGAAACCTTTTTAATAGCTTTTCAGTTGAAAGTGAGTTAAATGGCATTATTGACCTTAATGGTAAGATTTTTCATCCCACAAAAACAGACAAAACCACCGACTTTTATTGAGTTCTCCAGCATTGTGTCCCTCATTTTCAGTCCCTTCTCCACCATACCCTCTACACTCCTGCTTCTCACGATGTTGCTTTCACGAGGATGAAATATCCTGATAAACTGTTCATTGATTACTTTAACTGCATCAGTTACCAGTCTACTATTGTCATCAATTAACATCTTCCTATATTCATTCTGCTTGCCACGTATTGAAAGAATTCACTAGGATTTTACTTGGTTTGATTGGCTAATTCTTCTGATGTTGCACTTTTGATGTTGACAGAAGATGATTTAGTGATCGAAATGGAATACAGGAGATATAACATTTTTCAAGACTTAGGATGCAGCTGTTCAGAAATCATCAGTAATTCCCCTCCCTCCCCATCCTTTCTGTATTCTTGAAAAGCAGTAGTGATAGTTTTGAGGTTGTTTGATGAGAGATTCAAGTGAGTAGGAATATTGGATATTTAGTTGTATATCACAAAATGTAGAGGGAGACAATTCCATCTGCCCAAAATGTTGAGACAAATGGAATCGTCTCCCTCTACAGCAGATGGGATTGGTGAGTTACAGGTAGGTGATATTATTATTACGTGACACCTCCAGGGAGTCCAAAGACTCATCAAGGGAGGGCACCCACTCCAAATATATGAAAAGTATAATAGATGACTAACTATGAAATCATTGATTGGAAAGGTGAAACGGTGTGGGCAAGGAAAATGAGTTCCCTGAATTACTTAGTAAAATGTGGAGGAGACAGCACAAGAGACATAAGTCTTGGATAGTATTAGTATCTCATATGGTGATAATAAACAAGTTATCATGATACCACCAGTTAAGGTAAGGTGATCATATAGTTCTGACATTGGAGGTGGTCAAGCAGGTGCAAGATTCAGTGAAGAAAAGATGTACAGACCTACTGCAAAGCAGAAGACTATGACAAATTCTGGAAACAGATTGCTGATCTACCATTTTATATAAATTGAAGATGCCAAGAAATTATATTCTTGGTTTAATCCTTTATCCAAGCAAGCAAATTGAATTGGATTTAAACGGTATTGATGAGAACACAGATTGATAAGAAAATAACTATTTATTAACTTAAAAGCTAATATTTCACTGGTATTATATCCAGCATCTTCAGAGCACACAAACAAAGTTTGTTACAAATGCGAGACAACCACAATTCGGTGTAACAGTGGGGCTAGTGTAAGTAATTGCAGTGTGCAACACAAGACTAAAGTCCTAATATGGCACCATCTAAGTTAAAAAAAAAAATAATAAATAAATAAAAAATATAGTAGTCCAAATAGTAGTCCTTGAAAGTTTTGAAAAATAGTATTCCAAAGTTTGAAAAAAATAAAATAAAAATAAATATTAATTTGGTCTTAGGATGACTGTCTCCCAAATCTTTGGTAGATTTATACAGCCATACTTGTTAAGGTTTGGAGTATGTTTTAATGCTTCTATTGATTCCAGGAACAACCTCTCTGACTTGTAAAAGCTTCTTTGCAGTACTTTTGTTTTTTTCCAATTGATCCTGTGTGCTGGGGTATCCAAAGCATAGTCTGCCAGACCTGACTTGTCATAACGAAACTGCCGGATATATTTTTTTGTGTTCACTGAGGCAGATGTCCACAGTTCTTCCTGTCTGTCCGTAGTAGGATCGATGACAAGAACAGGGCACTTCATAGACTCCTGGATGTGATAAAGGAGTGAATCTGGCCTTAGGTGAACGGATGAGAGTTCCCAATTTCACATAAGGTTTAAATACAGTGCGCAGTTTGTGTTTGTTAAGCACCCTAGATATCTTTTCAGATGTGCCTTTAATGTACGGGATGGTGATAGTTTTGTTGTAGTCTCGTGTGGTAGATAGTGTGGGGGGGGGGATTTCTGGGTAGCATTTAGTATTTTATCTATCTTATGGGGATTATAGCCATTGGTTAGGAAGGTGTGGCGCAAGTCAGAAAGTTCAGCAGCGAGAGCAATGTCATTGTAACAGATTGCCCCAGCTCTATGGGTTACTGTTTTTAAGATACCATATTGTTGAGAAGGGTGATGGTGTGATTGTTCGTGTAAATATCTCACTGTATGTGTGGGGTTTTCTATAAACCGAAAATGATAAGGAACCTTCTGGAAGACGTGATCAGTGTGTCCAGGAAGTGTAGGCAGTCATTGGCTTCTAGTTCCATTGTAAAGTGGATTTTAGGATGCCCCCTGTTTAGATGCATTAAAAATGTATTCACGTTAAAACACCCAGAATATATGGAGCTCCAAAAATCCACAAACAAGGTACACCTTTACGCCCTATTGTAGATAGTATAAACAGTCCTACATATAAACTAGCTAAACATTTAGCCAAACTACTAGCCACTTGCACAAACAATTCTCCCTGTTTTGTTAAAAATTCTACCTGCCTAAAAAGTATTTTAGAAAACTACACCTTAAATTGTTCAGACCTAATGGTGAGTTTTGATATCACCTCATTATTCACTAATGTACCATTGACTGAAACACTTAACTTACTAAATTCAAAATTTCCCTATGATATATTTCAGCTATTTAAATTCACAGTACAGGCAGGTTATTTTAGATGGAAAGGGAAAATATACAAACAATTAGATGGGACAGCTATGGGATCCCCCCTTTCTTCCCCCTTAGCCAACTTCTGCATAGAACATCTGGAAAAGCTATCAACACAGCCACTCTCAAACCTGATCTCTGGCTACGCTATGTTGATGATGTGTTTGCTATTTGGCCACATGGCCCAGACACATTGAATACATTTTTAATGCATCTAAATAGCCAGCACCCAAAAATCCACTTTACAATGGAACTAGAAGCCAATGACTGCCTGCCCTTCTTCCTGGACACACTGATCACACATCTTCCAGAAGGTTCCTTATCATTTTCAGTTTATAGAAAACCCACACATACAGGGGTGATATTTACACAAGCAATCACACCATCACCCTTCTCAACAATATGGTATCTTAAAAACACTAACCCATAGAGCTAGAGCAATCTGTTCCAATGACATTGCTCTCGCTGCTGAACTTTCTCACTTGCGCCACACCTTCCTAACCAATGGCTATAATCCCCATAAGATAGATAAAATACTAAATGCTACCCAGAAATCCCCCCCCCCCCACTATCTACCACAGGAGACTACAACAAAACTCTCACTATCCTGTCCATTAAAGGCACATCTGAAAAGATATCTAGGGTGCTTAACAAACACCAACTTCGCACTGTATTTAAACTTTATGTGAAATTGGGAACTCTCATCCGTTCACCTAAGGCCAAATTCACTCCTTTATCACATCCAGGAGTCTATGAAGTGTCGTGTTCTTGTCATTGATCGTACTACGGACAGAACGGAAGAACTATGGACATCTGCCTCAGTGAACACAAAAAATATATCCGTCAGTTTCGTTATGGCAAGTGTGGTCTGGCAGACCATGCTTTGGATACCCCAGCACACAGGATCAATTGGAAGAAAACAAAATTACTGTACAGAAGCTTCTACAAGTCAGAGAGGTTGTTCCTGCAACAGAAGCATTAAAACATACTCCAAACCTTAACAAGTATGGCTGTATACATCTACCAAAGATTTGGGAGACAGTCATCCTAAGAACAAATTAATATTTATTTTATTTTTTTCAAACTTTGGAATACTATTTTTTAAAACTTTCAAGGACTACTGTTTTTTTTTTTTTTTTTAATTTTTTTTATATATATAACTTAGGTGGTGCCGTATGAGGACTTTAGTCTTGTGTTGCACACTGCAATTACTTATACTAGCCCCACTGTTACACCAAATTGTGGTTGTCTCGCATTTGTAACACCTTTGTTTGTGTGCTCTGAAGATGCTGGATATAATACCAGTGAAATATTAGCTTTTAAGTTAATAAATATTATTTTCATATCAATCTGTGTTCACATCAATTCCGTTTAAATTCAATTCAACATGTGTGACGAACACATAAGCCTATCTACTCGTCTAAGCAAGCAAAGTTTGAACGTGAAGTAACTTCATGACTGGGCAACTCGTACACAGAGGCTAATGACTTCATATCACTTGCCTTAGTATCCCATAATGGAAAGCACATATCTTTATGGAGATGTATAATGCTATGCATTATGGGAAGGTTCACTACTCAGACTGGTTTCGACCTTTATTGAGGTCTAATCAGTAGGAACCAGACTCGGAAGTGATACCAAGGTTTAAGTAATGTGAAGGAAAGTTGAAGTAATTTGATAAAGGATTAAACTAAGTAGATAATTTCTTGACATCTTTAATTTATAGTACACCAAGTGGAAAACCTTTCAACATCTATTTATAATCCAGAGTATTTTAGTAATAAGGTGTGACAACCTTGTACTATTTGTACTTCTGGAAATATGACTTCTACTTGTTATCACTTCTGGTTCTGGCTCCCACTGATGAGACCTCAAGAAAGGTCGAAACCAGTTTGGGTAGTGGCCCTTTTCATAACTCATAGCATTATACATGTCTGTAAGGATATGTGCATTGCATTATGGGATACTAAGGCAATTGATATGAAGTCATTAGCCCCTATATATAAGTAGCCCAGTCGTGAAGGGAATTTACTTGCAAGTGCCTTGCACTTGGATAAAGGATGAAACCAAGAATATAATTGGAAAATTCTTGGCATCTTTAATTTATAGTATAATTAAGTGGAAAAATCTTTCAGCAACTACCATTTTATAATCAAATACAGGGGAAGGAGATCAGTAGTACAGGTACTTTGTTCGAGATCACTTTTTGATGGGAATGTCAAACTATATTTTTAAACTAAGTTGAAATGGATGAATCATGAAATTAAATTATGCAAGTGCTACAGAAGAAGAGGATGTTATGAAGATGGTATATAGAAGAGGTATTCATCAGCAGCACAAGGAGAACAAGTAACAAGAAGAAATAGATACCTAGATATCACATGGGCAAACTCAGCTGATGATATATGGCGCTGATCAAGCAACATCTAGATTTCCATTCCCAGATTTTATTGTATAGATATCCGAATGATAAGAAAATAGAGAACGGTGACGAAGACTTAATTGTTATTATTGTTATTAAGACTGTCTTATGACACTGGATGTTGAGTATGTGGATAGTTTGAAGGAATATGTTTTGCAGAGTCTGGTGCATATGATTTAGACATCTTGTTTGATTTGGAGAGTACCAGATGTATTAGAAATATGGGTGGTAAGTTCATCAGTTTAAGCTTGGATGATAAGAAAACATCAAGAGTGTAGGTGACCATCTGTAGAACGTTATTGGATATTGAATATTAATATTATATTGCACATTTCACCATGCTGCCAGCAAACACTTGCACATAATAAACCCAATACAGAAAGATTAGTGCAAGTTTGTTCTAAGGAAGCAATTAATATCACTAATACTCAAGTGTAATTCTGCTGCATGCATCACTGACACAGACAAATATATAGTTTGGTCTTCACATAAAGTGATAACTATTATTATCCAATATTAAAAAAAATTAAAATATCTGCATCTTTTTTTTTCATAGTCATAAATATTGAGTTCATAAAAATTGGTTCATTCAAAAGTTGTTTCATGTAGACAGACTACATGAAACCATGGTGCCATTTGCTTAAACACGCACACAAAAGAAATCTTTTCATAATCTAGGAAATATTACAGAATGTCTTTTCCATGTCTGTAATTGTTATTATCTGTTAAAAAACATTACTGAAAGAAGGTTATATTGCAACCAAACTCTATTGCTTTTTCTTTCATTTCTGATAATCTTTTGTATAGCAATCTACTGTTTATCTGACCCTTCAGTCATCAGAACAGCAAGTTCAGATAATTGAAGTACTTTTACATGGTGCTCTATGAAGAATTCGTTTGACATGCAAGGATCAGTTAATTGAAAGGTCGTTGTTTTGAAAGTTGGGTAAATGGTAGACTACTGTATTATATATTGCTTTGGGAAAAATCTCTTCATCAGTATCATTAATGGTTGTCTTATATGTGTGGTTTTTATACAAAAATAAACCTACAATACATTCATGTGGTAAATTTTTACTTTTATGGAAATAATTTTAAATGTGTACTTTGTATAAATGTTAGAATACTTCAGAATGCTAACTTTTTTTTTAATGCATTGAGTCATTAAACTACTATATATGTATTCAATCATATGTTTTCTTTTCTAGCTCTTAACATCTATATTCAAATATGTATGTGTATCTGACAGGCTATCGGCTAGCCTTGTCTGTCGTCAGTGGTATTATGCATCTTTGGATTCTAATTTTCAACGTGAAATAATTGTAGTTCTTCATTATGAAGCATCAGAAGCATTGAATATTTTTAAAAATAGTACAAGATTTCTTTCTCATCTGGTATTAAAAGAAGTAGATATACAATCAGATTGTATTGAAATATGGAAAAATATTGGCTCTAGGCTTTTGAGACTTGATATCCATAGCTGTGATATATCAGAAAGAGTTTTTATTCAAGTACTAATGGAATGCAAAATGCTCGAATCACTTAGTATTAATGGCTGCAATGGTCTCTTTATATCTGGCACCCTTTTAGAAAAACCTTCTGACACTCAGGGATTGGAGAATTCATTACAAAGTGTAAAAGATTTAAGTTTAGCTTGCAATAGATATTTATCAGATGCACTGTTCAACAGGCTAGTACGACTCTTTCCAAATCTTGAAAAGTTATCATTAGCCAGTTGTCAGATATCTTTTCATCCTGGAATATTTAAAAGGTTTTATCCTAAAGGAAACGACGTGCCTTCAGGTTCAGTATTTACTTTTCAAAATATAATGAGATTTATTGAATGCTATGCTACAAAACTGAAGTGTTTAAACTTTAGTCGCACACTTATTGATAATCGGGCACTTAGCACATTAGTCACATTAAGTGGTTTAAGTCTAGAAGAACTTTATTTGGTTTCTTGTGAACAACTATCCAATGCTGGAGTTGCCTTGTTGTGTGAACACCAACCAAAATTAAAAGTTTTGGATCTTAGTATGGTATACAAACTAACTGATGAGTCAGTTCTTACTATATGTGATAGTTTAAAATGTTTGCAAGAACTAAGTCTCAGGAGATGTCACAATCTAACAAACTATGGGATTGGCTCGCTTCCTAGTCTGTTATATTTAGAAAAGCTTGATTTATCCTCTTGTGAAAAAATAAGTCCAGAAGGTTTCACTGAAGCATTATGCAATGTTTCACATCCTAAGCTGAAGCATCTGAATCTTAGCTACTGTAATTTATCAGATGGTGTAGTTTTAGGATTAGTTCAACATCTCCCTTTCCTGACTCATCTTGACTTGAGCTCTTGCCGAGCACTAAGTGATAAAAGTTTACATGCAATTACGTGTCATCTGTTGTTATTAAAAAGTCTTAAATTAGCATGGTGTATTGATATTACAGATCGTGGACTTACTGGGGGAAGAGGAGGACTTTCAGAGGCTTCTGGAAGAAAAATAATTTTGCATTCAACAAGTAGTGCCTTGCATCATAGTCCTTCATTTTCATCAAACCAAATTGTTACATCTCATATTAATAACTGCCAGCAGCATTCAGAAGAGAGATTGTCAAATATGTTTGGAACCAGTGAAAATGATCAGACTAATTTTCAGACTATAACTCAAGTAGATAACATTGTCCCTGCCATCTCAAACATTAAAGGTCTTCTAGAGCTTGATTTGTGTGGTTGTGTTGGGATAGGAGATGTTGGCTTAAAAACTATTTGGTTTTTGGAATTGCAGTATCTTAATCTCAGTTTATGCCAGAATATCACGGATGAGGGATTGATGATGATTGGTCAACATAATCCCAGCCTAGAGACTCTCATTCTTAGTCAGTGTCACCAAGTAAGTATTGATACTTGTGCCACATGTTTGCCACATTATTGTAATACATAATTTTATCATAAATTTTCTCTTTTATATGTTTATGTTAATTTAAAGTGCATATCAGCTATATGTAGGTTCACATATTGACCATTTACTGAGGTTGTTTCTTCTAACTACCTGTTAACATCTGTATTCAGTTAAAACGGGTGTCTGATAGTATAAGAAATTTCTGAAAAGTAAGGTAACACATTTTTTTTTCTTAATAATGGTGAAAGGGAATGAGATAAAACACAGTGAAAAGATAGGCCCATGATGTTCAAAAAGACTGCCATTGCAGTGTGGTGCTACTGTTACTTGGAAGCTAATTTCAGTTGCAAGATGGCAGCTACTGTACAAGTGTGGTCCAAACACTTGTACAGTAGCTGCCATCTTCATGAACAGATGTCCATGAAGTTATTCGTTTTTTGCAAGCAAAAGGGGCTTCACCAAGTGACATTCACCGTAAACTGGTTGCTGTGTATGGCATAAAGGTGATATCAAAGAAGCAGGTGTATTTTTGGTGCAGTGAATTTAAAGTGGCCCATGGTGACATTGAAGATTGACATCAGGCAGGCAGGCCTTCATCAAGCAAGACAAAAGACAACATTTCGTGCATAAGGTCATCATTCTTGAAGCCTGGTGAGTGAAACTGTGTGAAATCACACAAGTGATGAATTTCGAAAGGTATGGTCCCACTGGCTTTCCCGGCAATTGTCGGAGGAACACAAGGCAACACATGAGGATGTGTCTGGAGAATCTATTGCAATACAGTGACAAAAGTGAGGATTTTCTCTTTGCCTAGTCACAGGAAATGAAACATGGGTTTATCACTTTATCCTGGAGAGCAATCAAGATTCCATGATCTGGAAACATCCTCATGATTGCCATGGTGTTCTATTGGTGGACTTCTTGCCAAATGGAGGAACAATCAATGCAGAGCTTTACTGTAGAACGTTAGACAAACTGAAATCCAACATTCAATGCAAATGACCAGCACTCCTGACAAGCGATATTATTTTGGTGTAGGACAACACTACTCCACACATTTCACATACCACTTGTGAGTTGTTGCACTGTAATCATCAGGAAATTTGTCCCCCCCCCCCAATCCAAATACAGCCCAGACTTAGTGCGCCTTCAGATTTCCATTTATTCGGGCCTTCAAGAAGCATCTTTCTAGAAGGTATTTCACTACAGAAGAGGAAGTTCATCAGGCAACAATGTTGGTTTCTGGTGTGGGCAGATTTCTTCAGTACTGGTATTGATACACTGATCTATCATTGAGAGAGAGTGCATTTCTTGGTCTATAATTTCAACTTCCTATTAATCAACATCCTCAAGAGAAAAAATGTGTTACCTTACTTTTCAGAAACCCACATATTAATGATACTTGTCATCATAATGGCTTTGAATGGATTAAGCTTATTATTTAATCTCCATTTATAGTGCAGGTTAATCAGGAGATTAAAAAAATAATTGAAAGCTAAGATAAACCAGATGACCTCACAAGCAAATATTTTACCAAATATTTTGCTGACTTGGTTGGCCGAGTGGGTAGCGCATCTGCTCTCCAGCCAAAAGGCTGTGGGTTTGAATCCTGCCATTGGCATGGATATTTGTGATTGTCTGTTAAAATACTAGTGACGGTGGTGGGCAGTAGATGGCATTCGTGTAGATGATGCAGTTCTCTGTGGTTGGTGGATTGAGTGGTGGAGGCAGAGTTGTAGAGCAAGTGTCCTCCCTCGATAAGTCCTTGGACTCCTGTGAGGTGTCACATAATAATAATAATCTCAAGCATGAAATACTCATTTAAGTTAAGGGATATTACATCCCATATTGTTTCTTATTCTGTATAAAGTTCTATATAACTATATAAAGAATAGTGATCGGAGCTTGCTCCACCTATGAGTTGCCTCAGTTTGCACTACCAAATGGGTCAGGTGTTGCACTATCCAGGTATTTGCTTACGCTAGGAATCACCGAACTTTATATAGTTTCTATATTCAGCATGAAACTCTTTGAGTTTCTTATTCGGCTAAGAAACAATATGAGATGTAATATCCATTAACTTAAATAAGGTCATGTCGCCGAATTGAAGCCTTTGGCTCTTCATATAATTAGTAATGAAATAATCATTTTAAGCATAATTTTAAAACTAAATATTTTAGAAAAGGAAATATAATTTGAGTATTCTGGGCAAATAAGCAGTCACAGAGTTGATAAATGACTCATTCTTTCATTTATTTAATTTTATTTCATTTTGTAATTCAATTCCAGGAAGATACCATTATGTTGGAAACTTTTTTGGGCATTTGTGAATAACACATTACTCAAGAAAAAAGGTTTACGCTGTTGATAATTAAGGACCATCTCAACAAAATTTAACATTTTAAAATCTAAATGATGGTGAAATAGTCTGTATTTTGTTTACTGTTAAACTTTAAGAGATTAAGAAGTTAATCTTATATCATGATATGCTTGATTTTGAATAAATTGAATATATAAAAAATTATATTACTTGATAGCAGAGCCAGCTCAAGATTTGTTTTCTGTTCCAAGTAAAAGTTTTTGAAGTTTTGAAACTTCAAAATAAAAAAAAAATTGAAAATAGAAAATTTGTATTTCTTAAAATAAACAATCTTCTTACTAATATAGTCACTTTTTATTATTTTACTACACTCACAAAATTACAAATTTATTAAAAAGAAAAGTTCCTTATTATATTGACAGAATTTCTTCCTTGAAAATGTACCATCCAAAACATGCTTTTGCTTTGCTAGTGTCTGAAGCTGGCTGTGGTTAAAAGTGCATTACATTATTATTACCCAAGACTCCAATGGAGTCAAACTCATTGCAGGAAGTCTTTTGACATATACACAACTCTTCATGTTGTGCCTTAAATATATTCAAATTCTCTATAGACACTACGCTCTCAGGCAGCACATTCCAATCATTCAAAACTCTCCATTGAAAAAACCTGTCTCTCACACACTACTCATACTGCTTCCAGGGATGACTACATGTTCTTCCCCAGTCTCCCACCATATGTTGCTTTTTACTGTATTAATCCATTTATATCTTGGTCTTCTGGGTGCTTAAGGGTCAAAGCTGTATAACTGAAGGAGACCTCCACATAGCCTTTAAAGGAATGCAGAGAACCGACCAGGGCTTCTGACCTAATGTCCAATCCCCACCTTCTCATGATGCACCCTGTTGGGTATCTACTTTGATACTGAACGAACGAGGATGGGCTGGCAATTTGGGATTTAGCCGACCAAATTGTATTCTTATTGGTTAAACCAAAATAAAAAATGATGGTACAACATGACAAAATTTCATGCCGGCTGGGACGTCATCCAATTAAACAAGGCCCCCGTTGTTTTCGCCAGGGAACCAGGGCGAACAGCGAAAAGTCAGCTACTGGAAGAAATCTGAAAACAAACCCCAACTCAACATCACCAGAGTTAAAGATCGGTACTATCAACGTAAGAAGCCTGAATGGCAAAGAAATGGAGCTAGCTGAGGAATTAAATAAGTACCAGATCGACATAATAGGTGTGATTGAAACAAAAAAAGACCAAAACTGGTGAGATCTTTCTGAGCAATAAATACAAAATGTTATATTCAAGCAATGACAATCAAGGAAAAGGAGTAGCCATAGTAATCAACACAAAATACGAGGCTAATCTTCTTGAATGGCAGTCAGTCTCAAGTAGAGTAATGTGGGCAAATATGAGAATGGGGAACTGGACAAAGAGACTTATTTGTGCCTATGGTCCCACAGAAGGTTCTACTAAGGTAGAAATGGAGGAATTTTTTGAGGCTTTAGAGAAAGCAATTGACACAATGAGAAAGGAAAAGTTGGTCCTTGTTGGGGATCTAAATAGCAGAGTAGGAAATGATTGTGAGATATACAAAAAATATTTTGGGAAAATTTGGAGAAAAGAGCAAAGCTAATAATAATGGCAAATATCTGTTGGATTTCTGCTCAGGACATGGACTGGTTATTACTAACACCATGTTCCAACATAAAAATGTGCACAAATTCACATGTAGAGAAGAGGCAAGAAATAAGAAAAGTCTCATTGACTATGTTATTGTTGATAGTGATGTTTTCTCCCTGGTGCAGGACACCAGAATGTACAGAGGATTTGAAATTGGAAGTGATCACTATTTAGTCTTGAGCAGGATAAAATTGAATTTCATATTGAAAAGAATAACATGTAAGAAAGTTTTAAAGCGAATAAAAGTTCAGCAGCTCTCAGATGTGAACTGTAGACTAAAATACAGAAAGATTATTGAAAAAAAAATGAAAGAGTTTGAGAACAGGAATCAAACCTTGGAGATTCAGTGGCAAACTCTGAAGAAAACATGGATTGATTCTGCCAGAGAGGCATGTGGTGAGGTTGTCTGCAAGGATAAAATCAGAACTCCATGGTGGACACAGGAAGTTAAAGAGGCAGTGAAGGAAAAGAAGAAAGCATATCAAAAGTTCCTGTCAAATAAGTCAGCTTGTGCACTTAGAGAATATAGAGTCAAATGCAAGAATGCTAAACACTGTGTAAAACTAGCTAAACAAAAGTCATGGAAGGACTTTGGCAAGAATATAGAAAATAAATATCAAGAAGTTGGCAAAATATTCTGGAGGTTGTTGAAGAAGCTTAGGAATGGAGGAAAGAGTGCTGTGAAAGGAGTTAGAGATGATAAAGGTGACATGAAAACAGGAGAGAAAGATATCCTTGAAGTATGAAGTAATTACTTTAAAAAACTGCTAAATGAAACAAGCAGTGATGACAGCACAGTGGTAAAAAACACTGACCAGGCATGCAGTCAGGAATACATATCCATACTTGAAGTAGAAAAAGCCATCAAAGGCTTGAAATATGGAAAGGCAGCAGGAGTAGATGATATTTGACCAGAAATTCTGAAGTATGGTGGTATAAAAGTCTTACAGTGGCTGCACTGCATAGTTCAGAAAGCCTGGACAGAGGGACGAATTCCTGATGATTGGAGTAGAGCTCTCATAGTACCCATATATAAAAAGGGAAATAAAACTGAATGTGAGAATTACAGAGGTATTTCCCTACTGAGTGTTCCTGGCAAGATCTATGCAAGTATACTTGAGAAACGGTTGAGAAGAATTGTGGAAGAAAAGCTGGGTGAAGAACAAGCTGGATTCATGCCAAATAGAGGCTGTCAGAATCAGATCTTTACTTTATGACAAATAGTCAAGAAAGCATGGGAATATAACAAAGATCTGTATTTAAGTTTTGTCGATTTGGAAAAGGCATATGACAAGGTGCCAAGAGAGAAGCTATTCAATATGCTGCAGTTATATGGTGTCAATGGGGCATTATACCAAGCAATACTTAGTCTTTATTTGAGTTGTAAGTCAGCAGTTAGAATTGAAGGAAGTACAGGAAGATGGTTTAATGTTAAATCTGGTGTGAGACAAGGATGTACATTATCCCCTCTGTTATTCATTATCTATATGGATCACATTATGAAGGAAAGTGGTATTAAACATGATATGAAAATTGGAGATGTCAATGTCAGCTCTTTGCTTTATGCGGATGATGTTATACTTCTAAATAAATCCGCTACAAGTCTGCACGATTCTCTGACTAAATTGAATAACTGTTGTAATAGATATGGTGTGAAGGTCAGCAATAAAAAGACAAAGACAATGAAAATAGGCAGAATCATTGAAAATGTCAACTGTGTTGTGAATGGAGAACCTGTGGAACAAGTAAAACATTTCAGCTACTTAGGCACGATTTTTACTGAAGATGGTAAATTAAATATAGAAGTAGACTACAGAATCAGCAAAGCTGGTATGGTGGGAAGTCAATTGAATAAATTCATATGGAATAAGAGAGAAATTAGTCGGAACACTAAATTAGCTGTATACAAGACAGTGTTCAAACCAGTTTTAACTTATGGATCTGAGAGCTGGGTCAGAAGTAAAACACTTGACCAAAGACTAGAGACCGCAGATATGAGAGTACTGAGAAAGATTAGAGCCGTGAACAGATGGCATCAATGGCAATATCATATTAAAAATGAAGATATTAGGAAAGAACTTGGCATTGTCAGCATCTAGGAATGTGTTAGCAGAGCTAATCTCAGGTGGTATGGTCACTTAAACAGAATCGGTGAAGAAAGATTAGCAAAACAAGTGTTGTCTACCAGGTTGGCAGGAAAACGACCCAGAGGAATACCAAGATATAGGTGGATTGATATGGTACAAAGTGCCTTAGACGATACAAATATAAGATCTGTTAATGTTTGAGTCTTGACAAGTAACAGACTGATTCTGAGGAAAATTGTAGATAGGAAGTTAGTAATGATGTAATTTTTTCATGTAGTACTATCATATCCTGTACACCCCTTGAGGGTACATGGCAGGAATTTGATGATGATCTTGGTCTTCTTCCTGCCAGCCTGCCAAAGAATATTTGTTTTCCTAATTTTTCCTCTCCTATTCTGTTTGTGGTCATTCCACCTGAGATTAGCTCTACTAACACATTTCTGAATGCTAACAATGGCAAATTCTACCCGAATATTCTCATTTTTAATATGATACTGCAGTTGACATCATCTGTTTACACCCCACTTATCTTTCTCAGAACTCTTATATTAGAGGCCTCTTGTCTTTGATCAAGTGTTTTGTTTCTAACCCACCTCTCAGATCCATAAATTAAAATTGGTTTGAACACTGTCGTGTATACATCTAATTTAGTGTTTTGACTAATTCCTTTTTTTAATTCCATATAAATCTATTCATCTGACTTCCTACCACACCAGCTAATTCTTTTGTCTATTTCCTTATTAAATAACTGAAATGTTTTACTTGTTCTATAGTTTCACTATTCAGCATATAGTTGATGTTTTTGCCTATTTTCATTGTCTTTGTCTTTTTATTGCTGATTTTCATAGCAAATTTATTGCAAGTTATTCAGTTTAGTCAGTGAATCTTGCAGACTTGTACTTGAATTATTCAAAAGTATAACATCTGCATAAAGTAAAGAGCTAAGATTAACATCATTTTGATATCAGATTTAATACCATTTTCCTTCATAATAGGATTCATATTGATAATGAATTACAATAGAGGTAATCTGTGCCCTTGTTGCACACCTGCTTTTACCTGAGACCATTTCCTGTACCTCATTCAATTCTAACTGCTGACCTACAGCTTAAAAAGAGACTGTGTATTGCTTGATATAATGTCCCATTTACACCAAATAACAGTAGTATTTTGAAGCCCTTTCCTCTTGGCACCCTGTCATATGCCTTTTGCAGATTAACAAAACTTAGATACAATTCCTTCCCATGATTTCTCAACTACAGTAACCCCCCGAGTTACGTAAGTAATGCGTTCCGTAAACCTTTACATAACTTGAATTTTACGTAAGTCGAATTTGTAAATTGCTTAAGTGTAACTTCTTAAGAAACTGCAATATTTATTATTATTATATGTATGTATATATACAGATATGTACAGTATATTATTTACACATATTATTTTATAAATTAAACATCATGCAGCAGTATTTACTCAGATATAAACTATAAAAGTATGAAAAATATATAAAAGAATATAAAAACAAACTGAAATAACATTTTTCAAATAAAAAATTGTCTTGTGACAGCTAATTTAGCTCTGTAGTGGGAGAGTCGATGCTGCTGGTGGATGGTTGTGAACAGAAATGCTGTTCTCTGCCAACTTCTGTTTGTCTCGATGTTGAAGGCTGAGCGTAGTCAGGGTAGTCTGAGTTGTCATCTTGACGTTGTTGTGAGCAACATTTCATAAACATGTCTAGATTAGGTTGTGTGGTCATACGCTTTTTGTCATTGTAGATGGCCTTGTAGCTAGACATATTGGAATGGATATTGTGACTGACATTCTCGAACCGCTCGGTGTTCGGATCTGTCGATTCTAATTTTGCTAGTGCCATGTCTGTTAGGTTTAAAAACCTTAGCTAGTCCCTTTGTTGTAAATTTCTTAACGTATGGAGTTGGCGGTTCAATCGGCATAGTATTTTCTTCAGAATTTCGGAATGCCTCCAACTGAATAAGGTCATCATTAGTAAGCTCTTCATCATGACTCAAAAGAAGCTCATTAACGTCGGCATTATCCACTTCCAGCTCTAATTGCTCTGCCAGTTGCACACATGTCTCCGTCACTTGCAGTAATTCTTGTGGCAACTCAACAACCGTATCAGTCATTGTCTGCTCTCTCCTTCCTTTAAACAATTTTGCACCATTTCTGGGCAGAGTTCCTTCCACACAGCATTCATTGTTGTCTGCTTGACTTCATTCCATGCCACCCCGATGTTTTTGATAGCGTCGAGGATATTATAATTCTTCCAGAAATCACATAGAGTAATGCCCTCGCCACTATCAATGGCCTTGATTGCTTGGGAAAAAAATATGCTGCAAATACTGTAGTAGGCTTTAAAAGTCGCAATAGCACCTTGATCCATAGGTTGCAACAGTGCGGTGGTTCTAGGAGGGAGGTAAACAACTTTTACGTCAGAATGAAAGTCATCCAACTCTTCCGGGTGGCTGGGGGCATTGTCCAGGAGGAGAAGCACTTTAAATGGGATTCCTTTCTTGACATAATATTCCTTCACCTGGGAAATGAAGTAGTTATTGAACCAGTCTGCGAAAACAGCACATGTGTAACTCAAGTCTTGGTATTGGATTTCCAGATTACGGGCAGCATATTCCCTGGTCAGTGTTCTTAAAGGCCTTCAGTGTCTGGAAATAGTACACTGTAAGCGGTTTACGTTTCAAGTCCCCTGAAGTGTTTCTGGCAATCATAACAGTGATCCGATCTTTTGCTACCTTGAATCCAGGCATAGATTTTTCCTCTTTTGCAATAAATGTCTGTGTTGGCATCCTCTTCCAAAACAGAGCCATTTCATCAACATTAAATATTTGCTCAGGCAAATATTCCCCATCCTCAATGTGGCAAGTAAAATTCAGGAAATTTACTTGCCACATTTGTATCTGCACTTGCTGCCTCACCCATGACTGATGCTGTGTAGATTTGTACGCTTCTTGAACCGTTTGAACCATCCAGCACTTGCTTTAAATGCACTCTCCGTGTTCGTGATTCCGGCCTTCTCTTGTAAATCTTTATGTAAAGACCTAGACTTCTCCTGGATAATCAGAAAACTCAATGGTATCCGCTTCTGTGTCAGATCCTCGATCCAGTGAGACAACAATTTCTCCATCTCTGAAATCGTGCCCAGCCTCTTCTTGGTAATGATTGTGCCCTTCAACATTACTGCACTTTTCATGCTTTCAACAATGCGAACTTTATCCTTCACTATCGTATTCAGTGTCGAAGTAGGCCGATTTATATCCTGAGTTATTGTTGATATAATTTTCCCGTCTTCATACATACGAATTATTTTCAACTTTTCATCTAAATTAAGTGCAAACCTTTCTTTTTTAGATTTATTACCAGCGCATTCGGTTTTACGTTTCGAATTCATTTTAAGGGTAAATACACTAACGGTGATAAACAAGTGACTAAACTAACTGTGCGGGGCATGGGCTACTGACGGGTCGGGGAAAGGTGGAATTGTTTACGGAGTCCTTATTTCTAATTGGTAGGTTTCAGTTTGAATGTTACGACTTTTGCCCACTTGCCCTCTGCTGCTCTCAGCGTTTACTAGTAACCTGTCACTGCCTGTTACTATTCGTTACATTTGCTGTGAATGCCGAGTCTAGTTAACATTATGTCGTTGCATACTGCAATGGATGTCAAAGACACAAAAGCCACAAACATGTTCATACGTGCTAGTAGTTGTAATTTTCGAGATTTATTACATAACTGCGAATTTATGTAAGTCGCATATTACATAAGTCGGGAGGGTTACTGTATGTGCATTAAAGTTAAAATGTGATCCTAGCAACCTCTATTTGATCTGAATCTGGCTTCCCTTGCACAATTTGTCTTAATCCATTTCTCAAGTATACTTACATAAATCTTACCAGAAACAGTAGGAAAATACCTCTGTAATTCTCATATGGTTTTATTTCCATTTTATATAAATGGATACTATGAAAACTATGCTGCAATCATGTGGAATTTGACTCTCTGACTAGGCAGCCTTCTGAATTATGCAATGCAGCCATTGCAAAACTCTTATTCCTGTGTGTGTGTGTGTGTGTGTGTGTGTGTGTGTGTGTGTGTGTGTGTGTGTGTGTGTGTGTGTGTGTGTGTGTGTGTGTGAGTGAGTGAGCGAGCGAGCGAGCGAGCGAGCATTTCTGGCCAAATTTTATCTGCTGCAGCTGCCTTTCCACATTCCAGGTTTTTGACTTTTTTCTACTTCAAATATAGATATGTATTCCTGACTGCATTCCTATTGGGAGTTTTTTGCCATAATGCTGACACTGCTTATTTCATTTAGCAGTCTTTCAAAGTAATTATTTCAAACATTTAGAATATCTGTATTTTCAATTTTTATGTCACCTTTATCATCTCTGATTCCTTTTACAGTACTTTTTCTCCATTTCTAAGCTTTTGCAATAGCTTCCAGAGTTTTCTGCCACCTTCCTGATATTTGTTTTCTATGTTCTTACCAAAGTCTTCCCATAACTTCGCATAACTGCTGGCCTGGTTGGCCAAGTGGTTAGCATATCTGTTCTCCAGCCAAAAGGCTGCGGGTTTGAATCCCGCTGTGGGCATGGATGTTTGTGATTATCTGTGGAAATACTAGTGGTGGTAGATGGCAGTGGTATATTGCGGTTCGTGTATTTGGTGGATTGAGCAGTGGAGACGGAGAGTTGTAGGGTAGGTGCCCTCCCTCAATGAGTCTTTGGACTCCCTAGAGGTGTCAAATAATAATAATAATAACTTATGTTTAGCTAGTTTTTCACAGTGCTTTGCTTTCTTACATTTTTCTCTGTATTTTCTAATAGTGCAGGCTGACTTGTCAGGAATTTTCGATATGCTTTCTTCTTTTCCTTCATTGCCCCTTTAATTTCCTGAATCCAACATGGAGTTCTGATTTTTCTATGCTTAGACAATTTCATCACATGCTTCTCTGGTTGAATCAATCAGTTTTATTCAGGTTTTGCCAGTGAATCTCCAAGGTTTGGGTTTCAAATTCTTTCATTTTTTTCTTCAATGATATTTGTGCATTTTAGTATACAGTTCACATCTGAGAGCTACTCAAACTTGATTTGTTTTAAAATTTTCTTACACACTCTTCTTGTCCATATGAAATTCAATTTTATCCTGCTCAATACTAAATAGTGATCACTTCCTATTTCAAATCCTCTCTATACTCTTGTCTCCTGACCAGTTAGAAAACATCACTATCAACTATGACATAGTCAATGAGACTTTTCTTATTTCTTGCATCTTCTCTCCATGTGAATTTGTGCATATTTTTATGTTGCAACATGGTGTTAGTAATAACTAATCCATGTCCTGAACAGTAATCTAGCAGGCAGTTATCATTGTTATTAGCTTTGTACTTTTCTTCATATTTTCCCAAAACATTTCTATATTTCTGGTAATCATTTACCAGAATTTGCCTCCGTAGCGCAATTGGAAGAACGACGGTACATTGCGCCCTTCGATTGGAAAGGCCTGCGTTCAATTCCCATCGTGATGGGAGGAATCTTTATATGGACTTTTTCAATTGAAGGTGAGTTAGCTGATCTCATACGGAAGTAGCAGGGTTTTTTCTCCTGGAAACTCGGGTTTTTCATCCATCTGATATAGATGATTGGTAGTAGCGGCTCGGTAGTGGTGGAGACGGAGAGTTGTACAGTGGGTGTCCTCCCGCGACGAGTCTTCGAACTCCTTGGAGGTGTCACAAATAGTAATAATAATAATAATTTCCTACTACTGCTGTTTATTATTATTATAATCTAAGACCTCCAGGGAGTCACGAACTCATCAAGGGAGGCTGTAAATTACCCAACCCAGCTATCATACCTACCCTTGAATTCATTCACACTAGATGCACTCACTACCCATAAGGGCAAATTATTCCACTCACTCACTGCTCTCTGGGAGAAAAACTTAGCTCTTAACCCTTTCTTGACTGAGAACAACCTTAACTTCCATGGATGCCCTCTGTGTTCTCTCCCCGCCTTCCATATAACGAAAAATTTCATCAGTTGAAATGCTATAACACCCATTCAAAAGTTTACAGACCTCTATCATATCACCCCCTCTTTCTCCTGTTAACCAGAATCTGTAATCCGCATACTCTCAATCTGTCCTCATAATCTAAATCCCATAATCTGGATATAATCTTTGTAACTCTTCTTTGCACCCTTTCTACAGCTTCTTTATCCCCTTGGAACCCGGAAGACCAAATCTGAGCACAGTAATCCAGGTGTGGTCTTATCAGAGCTTTATAAAGAGGCAAAATTACTTCCTTATCCTTACATATCAAGGTTCACTTCAGCATACCAATTATCCTCTGAGTTTATTTGCAACTTTTGCTATGTGACCTTTAAATTCTTATCCACCAATACACCAAGATCCCTTGCCTCTTCAGTTTCTTGTAGCATAACCCCGCTAATATAATATGCCGCTGGAACTCTAATCACGCCAAAGTGCATAACTTTACACTTACTAATATTAAACTAACAGCTATTTTCGTTAGTCCAGATTTCCAGTCTATTCAAATCATTTTTTAATTTCTGAATATCAGTAGCATCCCTGATTGCCCTGCCTATCTTCACATCATCAGCAAACAATTGCAAATCTGATGATAGACCCTGCTTGATATCATTAATGTATAGATTGAACAATAATGGCCCAAGAACTGAACCCTGAGGCATACCACTGGTTACCTTAAATCTGGCAGATTCACACCCACTGTATACCACTTTTTGATATCTGTCTGTCAACCTGATCCATGTCAATAGATTATGTTCCAGTCCCATATTCTCCAGTTTACACAACAGCTTATCATGTGGTACCTATCAAATGCCTTAGAAAAATCCAACATTATCATACTGTATCCATTCCCTTTATCCAACTCGGCCGTAACATTGTTATAAAATATGAGCAAATTGCTAAAACATGACCTTGTTCCCTGCATAGTATAGCATGCTTGTCTACCCATTTCTGTATGCAAGTTCTTACCAACTTCTCTAAAATCTTCACTACCACCACACCAGAGATACTAATAGGTTGGTAGTTAGACACATCAGTTTTAGCACCACCCTTGTGCAATGGAACTATCATACATTCCTTCCATTCCTGTGGTATCCTTCATGAGCTGAGACTCAAGTTATACAGATGTGTGAAAGGCCTAGCCAATTCAGCTGAACATTCCTTTAGTAGACGGGCAGAAATTCCATCTGTCCTTATTGACAAATTCTTATCCAGATTATGCAAAAGCTCTTCAACCTCATTTTCATGAACCTCTAACTCTTCATCCAATGTAGCAGTAGCACCATGCTACATACACCTCGTTGATATATCTTAGTGAGCACTCATTAACTGAACAATCTCCTTAGCTTCCGACACTCGTGTACCATCTGCATTCAATAAAGTTATTCTTCCACATTCATTCTTTCTCTTGCTTGTGACATAACAATAAAATTCTTTTGGATTGCGTTTAGTTTGCATGGCCAATTTCTTTTCATACTCTGTTTTAACTTTTATCATACTCGTTACTTTTCTGGCCTGAGCTTTATATATTTCATAACTCTTCTCACTCACAATATTCTTTCCACATCAACTTCTTCTTATGGATCTCTCTAGCTTAATAAGGCTGAACATCCATTTCACTCCCAACCTATTTATTCTTCGAACACTAGGCATACATTCAGATACCACCTCATTCAAGTACTTTTTCAAAGATTCCCGTGCATTGCTGACATTTTTTCCATTCAGTAACTGATACCATGTGATCAAAGATAGTATTTGTCTAAGTTGATCATAATTTCCTGCTTTGTAATTTAGCATGTAGCCTCATTTAATCGGAGCTTCAATACAAGTAGGTACTTCTCAAGAAAGAACAGCATGATCACTTTCACCAATTAGTGGTAAATTAGCCATATTCTTGACAGAGATCCCTTGTGATGCTATGAGCAAATCCAACACTCTTTGACCTCGAGTTCCTTCTTTCACATGCTGCTTGAGAAAGTTGTCTTGCAACAATTCAATAAATTCCTGTTCTTTCTGATCATGAGATTTCTCTTCTACCCAATCAATGTTTGGAAAATTAAAGTCACCCATAATGATCATTCGCTTGGTACCCATAAGGCTAAATTGGCAATGTATTTCTTCGTCCCCTCAACTGAGCTGCCAGGTCTGTAGCAACACCCACCATATATTTCGTTCTGTTAACCTCCACTTCACACCAAATAGACTCAAACCCATCGCTACATGGAACATTGTTACCATCATTGTTTTCTTGTATTTCTACCCTAACTAGACTTAAATCATCTGATATCATTGTAGCACTCCTCCTCCTCTCCTATCTCTTCTGTCATTCCTAAAAATAGTGTATCCATTATGATAGCCACGATCTCACTTACCATATCTGATTCTGATAGCCAGGTTTCACTAATGAAACCTGGCTATCAGATCTCCAACGTTTAGATCTCCAACAAGAACCAACTTTTCCTTTTTCATTGACCCAGCTGGCTTGTTTAATGCCTCAAAAAATTCCTCCATTTCCTCCTTGGTAGAACATTCTGTTGGATCATAAGCACAAATAAGTCTCATCTTTCAATTCCCCATTCTGATATTTGCCCACATCACTCTACTTGATATTACCTGCCATTCATGAAGATTATCCTTGTATTTAGTGTGAATACTATAGCTACTCCTTTTCCCTGATTGTTATTGCCTCAATATAACATTTTGTATTTGTCACTTAGAAAGATATGACCTGTTTTGTTTTCTTTGTTTCAGTCACAACTATTATGGATATAAATCTGGAACTTATCAAATTCTTCTGCTAGTTCCATTTCTTTTCCATTAATTCTTTTTGTATGTTGATTAGGAGCTAGGTAGTGCCTAAGAGAGCTGCAAAATATGGCAAAATTGTATCTCAACCATTAAAAAAAACTTAAAAAATAAAAAAATATATTTTCTTGAATGTAGGGGCAGCATATGCTCTAACAATTTTCTTACTTCTAAGTCTTATTTCAATAATTTAACCAATTATACTCAGTGGTGAGCTATAAGGGGCTCACGCGAGCCCTTTGTTAAATTTTTTTTAAATTTGCGAGCCCCTTGTTCTTGTTTAAGAATCTTGTAGAACTAGAAAATACCATCGCAGAATGTATACATGCTATTATAATTACTTCTTTAAATTCATATGGATTTTCTGATAACTATTTAAAAAATCATTTCATTGCATTTTGTTCTGATGGAGCTAGTGTAATGTTAGGAAGCAAATCAGGTGTTGCAATGAAACTTCTATAAAAATTTCCCAACATTGTGATTTGGCATTGTGTAACTCATTGTTTACAATTAGCATTAGATGATCCGATAAAAAAAACATTAAAGGAATAAATCATTTTGAAATATTCATGGATAAATTATATGCTTTTTATCATCATCACCAAAAATTCAACGAGAATTAAATACGCAAAAGACCTTGGTATTTTGCAATCGTATCGTCAAAATTTTAAAGATCGGCCTTGTGTTTGGACCATGATGGGCAGCTTGCAGTTTACGAACGACTCTTACTGTGTAGAGAAATTACCCAGCTTTATGCAAGCATTTTGCATTAAAAGATAAATATAAGGGCTTTTTAAACTGACTTCTCAATTTGGAATTTTTAAAAGATCTAGCATTAATGATTGCTATCCTACAGGAATTATCATATCTGTCAGAAGCTCTACAAAGTTGCAATATAAGTATTATAAGGGCTAAGTTGCTAACTTAGCCCCCCCCTTTTTTTTTCTCGATGATGCAAGCCCTTTGTTAAAATTTCCATAGCTCACCACTGATTATACTTTTCACCCAAGTCATTTTTTTGATCATCATCTGTGCAGCATCTTGGCCTATTATTAATGTCGGTTATTCCTTGCTGTTGGATGCTAATAGCATCACAACTAAACAATCTTTGACATAGCCTCTATAGTTAACTCTTCTTTCATTGTGTCACTTGTTTTTAATTTCTTAACTGTGGAAGGGGAAAAGAAACCCCCTTTCACATTTTACTTTACGGTTCAAGACTGTTTTTTGTATGATGATGATGAACAGAACATCTGCAAGATTCCGATAAAACCTAATAAAATAATATACTTAACACGTTTGCTAGGAGAAAGAGACAAATCAAATTGTATTGTACTTCTCCTTCAGACAGGAGAGGAGAATTTGACCAGTGCTCTCCGTTTTCACATCTGATATATATTGGTAGTTCAGTACTTGAATGAAAATGACCCTGTATACCGAAACACATCCCCCCCCACCCATACAAGCACCATACTGTATAGATGCAAGCAAAACTAAGTATGTTTTTATTGTAGCACTAAAACAGCACATAGACATAGTCAGTGTATACTATATTTAGTGAAACATTTGATTAATTTGAGCAACTGGAATAAACACCATACTGCATAGTTGCAAACTATGCTCAAACAAAGCAAAACTTTTATTGTAGCACTAAAATACAGTCCTGCTTGAGGCAAAACTCACGTGAGACACAGCTTACCATGAACATGTTAATATATAAACTTGAAAGTAATTTAAAAATCTAAAGATAGTTATAGCAAATATCTTAATACTTTAAAAAATGCAAATTTCATTATTAGATATATGAAGTGCCAAAGGCTTCAATTTGGCAACATATGACTTGTTTAAGTTAAGGGATATTACATCCCATATCGTTTCTTAGTCGAATAAGAAACTCAAAGAGTTTCATGCCGAATATAGTAGAAACTATATAAAGTTTGGCGATTCCAAGCGTAAGCAAATACCTGGCTACTGCAGCAACTGACCCTTAAGGTAGTGCAAGCTGAGGCAACTCGTGTCAAAGGTGGAGCAAGATCTGATCACTATTCTTGATATGTACCCATAATGTGAACTTAGCTCCTAGGAGCTGTATTACAAATTTCATTAAATAACTAAACTTATTTGAATAAGTAAGTAAATACAGTAGACTCTCGACTATCCGGAGCCCGGATTTTATCACGGAAAATTATAATAATACAGTAATTCTCCGTGATAAAATGAGGAATACGTACTGTAATTTACTTTGCCAAGGCATTGCAAGCGGGCGTCTGCTTCAATCCTCTTATGTGCCATGTGCATAACACAAGTTGAGACATGCAAATTGCGGATTTCCCGCTTCGTCAGTTGTGTATTGGATGCCCACAAGTGTGGAAATACGTTTGCCACTGTTCCTGGTTACATTAGTAAATTGTTAGTAAAGAGATTCGAAACATATCACTTGTAAAGTCTTGGAAAATTCTTTTGGACCATGACGGTGGACATTTCAACCTTGAACACATCTGTGAAACCGAAGTGGAAGATGAAAACGATAAACTTGTTTCATTGCTCAAAAATGTACCGAGCTGTGACGATGTCAATGCAGAGGACATTACAGAATGGATGTCAAACAACGAATTTGATGAAATAACTGACAATGATATTGTGGAAATGGTGACACAGGGAGAAGAAGAAGAGGAGCAAGAGGCATTCTTAGATGACAAGAAAAATCTCATCCCACATTCAGAAGGGTTCAAGACAATTGAGGCAGCGCTGCAGTACATTAGTGAGCTGGAGGATGCGATGCCAGCTGATATCATCTGCTTGCGTAAGTGGAGGGACATTGCATTGCAGAAGAGGGCTAAAAGGGTGAAGCAGTCATCTATCAAGGACTTTTTCAAAACCTAAAAACTGTAAGTTTTGACTCTTTCATCTTAGCCTACCTTTTCACACAAATGTGAAAAGGTAGGCCTAGAACTCTGGCCTATCCGGCTTTTGTGTTATCCGGCCTGCCTTCTGCCACATTAGGCCGGATAGTCGAGAGTCTACTGTATGTAAAAAAAAATTACTGAATACTATAAATTTCTAAGTGTACCTCACCCATATGTCTCACCTCACTATTTAATTGAGGTGCTGGTATGCTATATTGTTGTTTTTTTAACCCTCCCCCTCCCAAAAAAAAAGAAAAAAAAACTGATTCTATCTTCCTCAGTTCTTTGGGACTATTTCCCCATGAATTATCCCTCAAGAACTACAACCTCTAGCTCCTCAAAAAGAATGTCAACAGATCACTAAAAATAATAATAAAATAAGTGGTAGATTACTTTGCTCTTGACTCCAGCTCACACAGCATTTATTTGCTGTAGGCCTTGTCCTCCTATTTATGGGAGTGATATATATAAAAAAAAGGGGAGATTTAAAATGAGAAAAAAAAGTTCTCTTATATATAAGATACTGAAAACTGAAATTATTAATTTACAACAAAAACTTTCATGATCCATAGCATAGCCAGAATGGCATATCATTATTATTATTAACATATCACCTCCATGGAGTCAGAGACTCATCATGGTAGGTACACACTATTGCACACAATGCTCATCCAACCGTGCTTTAAACTGATGTGTCTACATTCACAATACACTCAGGCAATGCATTCCACTCAATATGCAAAGCACTTACTCCTCATTCCTCTGCTTACACCCTCTTTATACAATTTCTAGCAATGCCACAATTTCTAGCAATGCCTTCTTGTTCTACTCCCCTCCCCCTCTTATTATATGAAATAACTCTTTCATATCGACCTGATAACAACCCTGAGTAGCTTATATGTCTAAATCATGTCCCACTGACCACCTTTGTGAATCATATCTAGACCATTTCCAACATGTCCTCATCACCATGAAAATCCGGTGACCCAATCTATGCACAATAATTCATATGAGACCTGATCAAGGCCGGACTTTGTGGCATGCAGTACTTGCGGCATGTATGCTTCTAAGGAATTACATATGTGGTTTGTTAAAGAGAGTGGAGAGCGTATGTGCGCAAAATGCAGGCAGTTGGAGGAAATAAGTACATTAGATATATCGATATCCGACTTTGTTGCTCCAGGAACGGAGAATGAATGTAGGAAGACAAGTAGTATGATAGGAGAGAATGAGAAAATAATGGTTGATAGTGTGGAAGGTGTGAGTGACTGTGGAAGTTTAGGAGATGGTTTTGTTTGGGAGAGTGAATTTAGATTAAGAGTGACTGACCTGCAGAGGGAGATAGATGAGTTGAAAGAGGAGGTGGAATGTCTAGTGAATGAGAGCAGAAGTATGAAAGATAAGATTAGGAGAATGGAAGAGATGAATGCAAGGCGAATCAGAGTAGGAGAGAGAGAGAATTTAAGGAGTATGAGTGAGAGGTATGGGGGTGCTAGAAGAGGAGAGATTGGAAACAGTAGAAGAGAGGGAATGAGAGAGAGGTATGGGAATGCTAGCAGACGAGAGGATGGAAACAGTAGGAGAGACGGAATGAGAGAGAGATATGGAAGTGCTAGAAGAGGAGAGAATGGAAACGGTAGGAGAGATGGAATGAGAGAGAGAGGTATGGGAATGCTAGAAGACGAGCGGATGGAAACAGTAGTAGGAGAGACAGAATGAGAGAGGGATATGGAAGTGCTAGAAGTGGAGAAAATGGAAGCAGTAGGAGAGAGGGAATGAGAGAGATGTATGGGAGTGCTAGAAGAGGAGAGAATGGAAACAGTAGAAGAGAGAGGTATGGGAATGAAAGAAGAGGAGAGAATGGAAACAATAGGAGCGATGGAATGGTAAGAGGTATAATGTATGGTGACTCAATGATCCGTGGTGTTCAGGATAGGATGCGTGAGGAGTGTTTGCCAGGAGGAACAATAGAAAGGGTGGCTATGGCAATTAAGAGAAGTGAAAGGGTGGATGAGATGATTGTGATGGTAGGAACGAATGACTTGAGTGGTAATGTAAGTCGGGCAGCGAGAGATATGAGATTTTTGCTTGAGACTGTACGGAAGAAGACAGAGAGAGGAAAAATAGTGTGCGTTTTGCCTAGGTATGATAATGATGAGCTGAGCAGAAGAGCGGTGATATTGAATGGCATAATAGCGAGAATGTGTGACAAGAGAGGACTGGTATATGTGGATGCTTGGAGTGCGTTTGAGGAAAGAGAGGAGTTGTTTGCGAGAGACCGTTTACATTTGAATGAGGAAGGACGTAGGCATCTGGAGAGATTGCTGTTCTGAACGAGTCAGTGTGTCCCAGGAAGGATGATAGCAGGGGTGACCTCTTGTGGGAATGGATACTTGGGAGAAGGGAGACAATGTCAGGTAAGACTGAGCCCAGTGGAGTCTAGAAGGGATAATGCTGGGTATAGAAACAATGGCATTTATATGCTGTATACTAATGCCAGGAGTATCCGGAATAAGGGAGAGGAATTGGTGGCGCAGATAGCATCAGACTGGCCAAAAATTATTGCGATCACTGAGACGTGGTTGACAGAAGGGGATATAAAAACAGGAATAGAAGTCGCTGGGTATAGCATTTTTCGCCAGGATAGGAGGGGAAAGCGTGGTGGTGGGGTGCTGCTTATGATAAGTGATGACCTATGTCCTCTAAGAGTGGAGAATTTGGAAGGTAGTGAGACAAATGATTTTGAGAGCGTATGGTGTGAGGTAGAGGTAGGCAAGACAGGATATTTAGTGGGGTGTTGCTACAGACCCAGGAGCACAGAGGATGGGGACCAGGAGATGTTTAGACAGCTAAGTTTGGCAAGTGCAAGAAGAATGATTGTTATGGGAGATTTTAACTTCAGTAGTATAAATTGGAGAGAGGAAGATGCATGTAACAATAGGGGAATGGAATTTCTAGAATTCTTGAGGGACAAATGTCTTAGGCAACATGTAACAGAGGGAACAAGAGGTTCAAAAATTTTGGATTTAGTTATAGCATCAGAAGAGTTGATAATAACTGAGTTGACGTCTCTCCCACCAGTTGGAGAGAGTGACCATGTGGTTTTGACTTGGAAAATGAATAGACATGCAGGAGTATCAAAGAGACGGGAACTTATGTGGAGTTATAAGGCAGGTGATTATAATAGTCTTAGACGTCAACTTCGGGAAGTTTCATGGAGGGAGGAATTGGAAGGCTGGGATATCACCAGTGCATGGGAAATTGTGAAAGAATATTTGTTATCAGCAATGGTAAGTTGTATACCACGAGTGAAGAAGAGGGCGCAATTTGGAGTAAAGTGGATGACAAACAATATTAAACAGGAATTGCATGCGAAAAAGAGGCTATGGAAGAGATATAAGGAGACAGGTGAAGAGATGCATGAGGAATATAAGACACAGGCCCCTAGAGTGACTCGTGTGGTAAGGAAAGCGAAACTGGAATATGAGAGGAGATTGGCCCTAAGATCCAAAGAAAATCCTAGGGAATTTTTTAGCTATGTGGCCAGTAGGAGGAGAAATGACTGTGCAAGAATGATATTGTGGGATAAAAATGGGAATAGAGTGACTGATGCAGAGGACATAGTGGAATTGTTCAATGAACACTTTATTGGAGTATTTCATCCTAGAGGAGTCAGTTTTAATGCTAGAGGGATAGGACTGGTACGAGGTCTGGAGGTACAGGAGGAGAGTGTGTTTCAGATACTGAGTACTCTGGATGTCAGTAAAGCTGTGGGACTGGATGGTATTTCACCACGAGTTTTGAGAGAATGTGCTAGGGAATTGACAATACCTTTAACGTGGCTTTTCAATGAAAGTCTGGCTTTGGCAAAGGTGCCCAGGGAATGGAAGGAAGGTAAGATAGTGCCATTGCATAAGGGTGGTAACAGACTGGAAGTGTCTAATTATAGGCCAGTCTGTGTGTCATCAGTAGTTGTTAAGATCTTGGAGAAAGTAGTGAGGGACCGTGTACAGCATTGGGCAGATGAGGGTAATGTTATCTGTGAGAATCAACATGGATTTGTGAAAGGACGCTCTTGTTTTAGCAATATGCTAGCCTTTTATAATAAAGTTACAAGAGCATTAGATGAGGGAAAGGCATATACTGCAATTTTCTTAGACTTGGCGAAGGCATTTGACAGGGTGCCACATGATAAGCTGATATTTAAGTTGCAGCATATGGGTCTGGATGTCAGATTGGTCAACTGGATTCAGGATTGGCTGTCTGATAGGTATCAGAGAGTTGTGTATGGTGGAGCAGTTTCCAGGAGGCAGAGGGTTACAAGTGGTGTCCCACAGGGCTCAGTACTAGGACCTATGTTGTTTAACCTTTATATCAATGACATAGCCAGTGGATTGCAGGGGGATATTCAGTTGTTTGCGGATGATGCGAAGCTTGGAAGGATTATTAGTAATAGTGCAGATGTGGTAGCCCTGCAAGAGGATTTAAATAAGCTAGATAGATGGGCAAATGAATGGGGGTGTCAGTTTAATGCAGCAAAATGTAAGGTCTTGAGGTTTGGGAAACATCGATGGGATGCTGCATACTCTATGGGAGGAGTTATACTGGAGGAAGTAGGGGAGACAAGAGATCTGGGGTTGATGATTGATAGAAACCTGAAGTTTAGGGGACATATTGCAAAGGTGGTGAAGATAACACAGAGGATTGCTGCTATTATGAGAAGGACACTGACCTGCAGAGATAAGAGGGTTATCATTCCGTTGTATAAGTCTCTGATCAGACCACACTTGGACTATTGTTCTCAGATTTGGTCCCCAGGATTTGAAGGGGATAAATTAACTGTGGAAAGGATACAAAGACGGATGACAAAGATGGTTTCAGGACTGTACAAGGATTGTTATGAGGATCGGCTGAGAGAATGTGGACTGCAGAGTTTGGTGGATAGAAGAAGGAGAGGTGATATGATTGAGACTTTTAAACTGTTGAGAGGTGGTTACAGGGTTGACACTGGGGAGTTCTTTTGCTTGGTTGATCAGCGGGAAGGAGTGATGACAAGAGGCCATCCCTGGACGTTACGAAAGGAAACTGTGAGCAAGAGGGTGAGGAGTGGTTTCTTTGTGTGGAGGGTGGTTGAGCCGTGGAATGCATTTCCTGATGGAGTGGTGGGAGCGAGAACGGTCAGTGAGTTTAAAGAGTGGTATGATAAACTTTGTGTTTCTCAGGGGGGGGGACCTCCCCTCGATGAGTCTTGTCAGACTTTATGTCTTAGAAAGGACCTCCCTCGATGAGTCTTTTGACTCCTTGGAGGCCTGAATAATAATAATAATAATAATAATAATACTAATACTATTTCCAGACCAAAATATTTGGTTAATTAAATATCTTTCTTGTGTTTACGTGCATTTATCATTCAGTCTTATGTCACAAGTATCCTTAAAACAGCAACTTCATCTTACCATGATCATTCTTCCTTCTACTTGCCACATATTTAAAAAACTATCTAGGGTTTTTCTTTTTTCCTGATTTGCCAATTTCTGCTCATTCTCTACTTTTGTTTTCCTTACTGAGTCACTCTCCTGGACTCATCATTTGACTGATTATTACCATTATTCATCTTATACTTCCTCCAAAGTACTTTCTTTTTCCAGATTTCATGCTTAAGCTCCACATTCATCTATTTTACACCTACCTTATTCAACATCTTGGCCTTCAGAATACATTCACACATTGAATCTGTTATGTATTTCTTTGTCAGTTCCCATGCAGCATTTATTTCCTTACTGCTCAACTCCCCATTACATGTTATAATTCCAAGCTTGTCATAATCCAGTCCAATCTTATAATTCCACATATATCTTTCCTCACAAAAGTCTGCATATGACTAGCCACAACACAGGTGATTACTTCATGATCACTTTCACCAACTGGAGGAAAGGGTGAAACCTCTCTCCACCTTTCTCCTCTCACAATTACATGCTCTGATGAAATGATCAGATCTAGAACTCTCTTGATCCTTGTGTGCCCTCCTTTTTGTGCTACCTGAGATAGTTATCTCTCAAGAAATTCATTTTCCTTATTCCCAAATACTATCCCTTCATTCCAATGTATACTGCCATAATTAAAATCACCTATAACAATTACCCTTCCTTTGTTCACTAATTCAAGTGACATTTCTTCATCACTACCCTCCACATTCCCAGGCCTATAACAATATTCAACTAAATATGCATGTTACACCACACTGCCTCATAACCATTGCCAGTATTTCCCTCTTTCATGTCTACTTTATATGGACATAATTACCCTGCTACCAGCAGCAGCACTTCCTCTTCCTTCCTGTCCTTTCTATCCTCATGAAAAAATACTGTATCCTTCCATTTCTATTCTTGTTATGATATTATCTTCATTTTGGAGGCTTAATGGATTTTTTACAACACTCAAAAAGAATTAAAATAGAATTTAATACTTCCTATATTTCGTCCTAGTCACTAGGACATCTACGGGGATTACAAAAACAATTAATGTAACATATACACAAATAACAAACAATACTAAGCCCAACCACATGGGTGACACTGAAGTCCTATCTAGGTAGAGCGCCCTCTAAGGGCAGTAGTAGGTGGCCTGGAATGTAAGGTGGGAACTCTGGTGATGAGTGTTTCCCAAATCTTCGGAAGCTTAATGTAAACCGTATTTATTGAGATTTGGTTGGTTTTTGAGAGCTGCTGCTGCTTCTAAGAAAAGTCTCTCTTTCTTGAATTTGCTGTGGTGGAGCATGGTGGTTTTCTTCCATGATACCCTGTGAGTGGTGTCCAAAACATGGTCAGCCAAGCCTGAATGGCCATAGTTGTGTTTGAAGATGTAAGACTTGTGTTCCTCTAGACGGATGGATGCTGATCTGCCTGTCTGTCCAAAGTACGCCAGCTTACAGGAACAGGGTACTTTGTAAACTCCAGGCAGAGAGAGAGGAAGGAGCTGATCTTTCGTAGAACGGATAAGGGTAGCAAGTTTGCGGTGGGGCTTATATGCTGTGTGTAGGTTGTACTGTTTTAGTATCTTGGCTATTTTTTCGGATGTGCCACGGATGTAGGGTATGGTGATGGCATTTTTAAAATCTTGTTGACGAGAAGGACGGGGAATGGGGGAGGAGTTGATTATTTTTTTGATACTGTGATCGCTGTAGCCATTGGAGAGGAAAGTGCTATGTATGTGGTTAAGCTCAGTAGTGAGGGCGGTTCCACTGGAACAAAGATTGTAGGCTCTCTTGGTAAGAGTTTTAATAATGCCATATTGTTGAGTAGAGGCTTAAGTGCTGTGAGGACATCACTAAGCCTCTACACACGGATGTTATCTTCATTCAGCCATGTTTCACTTATTCCAATAATTTTGTGGCGAATAAACTCATTCACTGAAACCATTTCTTTCCCCCCCTTATTTCTGATACTTCTGGCATTTGTAAACAAACACATCTGTCCACTTTTAGATCTATAGCCAGCATAGTTCTAAAAATGAGCAGATACTTTAATCCAGCAACACTTTCTCTAGTACACTCACTCCAAAGTCATTTAAATGCAACCCATCCTGTCTCTATAATTTCATTCTTCCCTCAAACACGTATATATCCACAAACTTCACTCCCTTCTTCTCATACAACCTCTGATAGCGCATACCATTCATGATTTTGGCTCTCTCTGTCGCAACTCATCATCATACCTCAGCAACACATTGACAACCTTTCCTACTAGACTGTTATCTTTCACTCTTCTCAATAGTCTCCTGATATTCGTCCTCACATCCTTATGTCCACTTAGATCATTCATCTCTACAATCACGACTCTCTTACTTGTTTCTTACTCATGTCCAATGTCTTTATTTATCTTATTTATTTGTCCACCTGGATATTCCCTTATTTAATGATATGTCCTTTAGTTGGAAAGAATGGGTTTTAAACCTGTCTAGAATATGGAGCCTTTCCTCCTTCAAGTGAGTTAGCTAGTTTGCTATTATATTAGCAGAGTTTTTCTCCAATAAACATTTTTCCACCTGCAAAAAAAAACACATTTGACTGACTGACAAACACTTTGGATAGATTTTACACCCCCCCCCCCACCCTTTCATCACACACCAAATTCCAAATCTCATCCATTTCATGGAGTGCATTTCCACTAATACAGTATATATAGCATTACATTACTGCACTTTGTGGTGCAGATTAGTGAAAATTTTAATATTAATTAGTGCAAGGCATTTGGCATAAGTAAGATATTATAATAATGGATATTATGGATCCAACTATATTTTATAGTCAAATATAGAAAGAAACTTAAAAACTTTTTAGAAATTTACCAGAGAGCTTATGAGATCTTTGGCATCAGAAGTTGCCTTGGTATGCACTACTTAAAAAAACATGAACTCTGTCTAGGAGCCTGCTGTCATTCTTTTTAGTCTCCCTACACTACTGGTACTCACTCTCAGTATCAGACCTGACAAATCCACAAGTCCCATCCTTATGAAACGCATGATGTAATGTGGGAAGGTTAGGTGAGGTGTAGTTACAGAGGATGCCATTTGAGGTTCAATGATGAATAATATCTCAGACTTGGATGTCTGCAAGTGATGGTACATATTTGATATGAGAATAGTCCTTGAATATTGGTAATCAATCTGGAATTTTGTTATTTTGTTCAGTATATATATATATATATATATTTTTTTTTTTTCCTTTTTTTGCAATTTCTCTGATCCATTTTTGATATATATATATATATATATATATATATATATATATATATATATATATATATATATATATATATATTTATTTATTTAAACTGCAGTGACACTATAATTTTTTAGGTTATCTTTCATGGTAATGAAATATGCAGGGCGGTTCAAAATTCCACATACAAACTTTGAGGGGAGGTAGAGAACATCAAAATCGACCATATCACGTAGGAAAGCATGACCGGAAACGACACTGGAAGGTACTAACAGGGACACAAAGATACAGAAATAGCACAAGGCAGTAAGTAGTGTAAAAAAACTTTATTAGGTGTAACTGAACAGTTCAATAGTAGTTGGATACATAACATGGTTTCACATCAGGTGCTCAAAGTTATGACCATTAACAGTGATGCATACCTGACACCGACAACTCATTGATTGCCATACATTTTCAAAAATACATGGAGTTTCGCAGATATTAGCAGCGCCGATGGTGATTCTTGCCACGAAGACCACATGTCAAAGGCATCGGACATTTCGTACACCATGGCTTTAAGGGTCCCAATTGCTTACCTGGAGCGCTGGCGAACAGCGCCACCTATCACTTTCGGGTGGCATCAGGTGGCGTTTCCAGTGATGTTTTCCTATGTGAATATGGTTGATTCTGATGTTTTCTACCTCTCCTCAAAGTTTGTACTTGGAATTTTGAACCACTCTGTACTTTCATGGTAATGAGTGATATATTAGAAAAATATATAGAGCAGGGGCATGCAGTAGTGGTTAAGGAACTGTGGTCACGATTCTTACACAGAGAGTGCCTAGACTTCAATCATGGCCTTATGTCCCCTGCAAGCTTCTGTCTTGAACTCACTCCAGTCACATCTTGGTAGGGTAAGCCACAGGTTTATTTGCCAGTTGATCAGGAAACCTCCAAAGTGTTACTAACAGGTTCAGGCCCATGTACTATTTGGCAGCTTGCCTGCAGAAACTGTTTTAATGCTATATCCTCAAATGTAGGAGGTGCTGACTTGCTGGTTAATCATAGTGTGGTGAACGTGAACAGTAAGGCCACCACCCACACTCGTTCAACTTGCTCTCATTCAACTGCAAACCCTACTATTGAGACGAAACGTGGCAGTGGTCACTTCATGCCTCTAATAAGCAGGTTGGTGGTGTTTCACTATATGATAAACCATTTATTACCGAGAGGTCTAGTTGGAATTTCCTACAGCTAGTGATGGCATGCTATTTAAGGTAGCAATACTCACCTTGCCATAAAGGACAGTGGGGTTAACTTGGCTGGAAGAGGTCATCTGATCAAGATAATGCTTGATCACCTGTCATAATTGGCCCCAAAGTAATGTGGAATGGAGGAATCTTGAAGCATTGAATATTTAAGCATTTTGTCACAAGAAGGGGAATGAAATGTATGGTCATCAACAAAACTGTGAGTAGTATTTGAGATCAATAGCGAAGGTCATTCAGTATTGAAGGCAGAGAATGAATGAAAATGATGAGCTCTAAGGTACTCCAGCTTTGTAAAACTTGTAAGGGTGGAACCATCCACCACAATATACAGTTAAATGACCAGAGAGAAAACTGGCAACCCAGTTGGAAAGTAGATCATAAGAATTGGTAAGACTTCGGCAAATCCCCTAGAAATGTCAAGTACAAATATATTTCTCTATGTCAGGGTTTCTCAAATGGGGCTCTACAGAAACATAGTGTTCTGCAAAAGGTTAGAGTTTTAAAAATAAACCTCATATAAATAATGTAATATATGTATACATAATCATATAATATATAAATACATAAGTTTTAATTTATTTTCATTAAATTTTAATTTTTAATTAACAACAAAGTTCCAAAATCAATAAGTAAGAAACGAAAATATCTCTGCTACTAATATGAAAGAAAGAACATCCTTTTGGTGTCTACTAACTTAAATGGAAGAAGCTGTTACTCTGCAAGTTTTAACTTTCATGTCAACATTTACAATTTCTAAATTATTTAAACTGTTATTAATATGAAGGATATTATTTATCTATCATTGTTATAGCCACATAGAATGGAACTTGGAATAGAGATTCAAAATTTACCAGAGAGCTTATATGAATATTACCCTTCAACATTTCAGTTGTGTAACTCTAATATAGCATACTTTATGTATGCACCTACTGAGAGTTCACTTACGAAAAATGTTTCTGACATGGAGTTGCTACAGTATTGAATAGTGGGTTTTTGCCCTTGTAAGGTTTCTGATGAGAACTAACAGTTCTAAACAGCTATCAGGTCAGTGAAACCTAAGAGCACTAATAAAAAGTGAACATACAGACTCCTGGGCAGAATCAGTGTTTTTTAAGTAGTGCAAGGCAAATCCAGTGACAAACATTATATTCTTATAAAATCTTTGAAAAATTTTGAACTTCTAAGTTTCAGTTCTATCTAGTTATAACAATGATGGATAAATAATATCCTTCATATTAATCACTTGCCAGATTGAAGCTTTTTAGACATTTATTAAAAAAGAATATCATAAATGTAATTCTTGTCAGAGTTTTATTTCAGTTTTTTTTCCTCTTTAGGTAACAGATACTGGAGTGGGTAATACTGTATGCCATTTGCAAAGGTTAAAACATTTAGATGTTCAAGGTTGCAGACATCTTACTAATATAACTTTAAACTATTTGAGTGACTACTGTTTTGACTTACGATATCTTGATGTTTCACTCTGTCATGGCATGACACTACAAGCTGTAAATACATTGGAAATGGTTCTTCGTAAGTTGCATACAGTTCATAAACGTCATGTGCCATCTCTAAGAATAGAATAGGTAAGTGTTTTGGTTGTAGAAATTATCATGTACAGTGATTTGCATAATATAAAAATCTGTTGGCATAAATCATATCCTGTATGCATTCCAAATTGGAGATACCCCTCTACCCCCAACATTACTGTCAGAGCTGTATGACTGATTCATTGTTGGTGATACCTATATTAAACATATATATATTTCCCCCCTTCCTCCCTCTCTCAACATTAAAAGATATACAGAATTCATATGAATAAATTATGGAACAACCCACTTTTGAGATTAAAAAACAAAATGTATTTAGAATTATCCAACTCAATATTTTGATTTACATTCGAGATTATTATTCTCTAGTGCATATGTACTAAAAAAAAAATTCTAATTGCAGATTTAGATATTGCATGGTCCTAGGCAAACATATTAACTCAAATACCTATCAGACAAATATAGTAATCAGGCTACATTCTGTGCCTTTCAAGTGTACAGACCATGTATATGTTTTTCATCTGAAAATTTCTCCAGTATACATGATATATCAAGGAGTAGTAGTATTTTGCAAATAATGTGTAAAGATTTTGCTCCCACATGGTGCTGATAGTCATAAAAAATAACAACCAACGGACTGCACATAACCAATGAGTTTGATATATGCTAATCCAGAACAAGTGAGATGTGTGTTAAAGAACATGACTGGCCTGCACAGAGCCCTAATCTCAGCCCCCAATTTATACTGTGGAATGAATTGGAATGCCGGTTGCAATTTAGGCTGAATTGCCCAACATTAGTGATTGATCTCACTAATGCACTTCTAGAAGAATGGAAGGGAATTACCACAACAGTATACCAAAGTGTAGTGGAAACCCTTCCCTTAAGATTGAAGGCTCTTATAGCAGCAAAGGTTGGACCAACTCCATATTAATGACTTTCATATTAGAACAAGAGTTGGAATAGATAATCTCATCAGTCTTACAGACTTATTAACAACATAGTTACTTAATATTCTGAACACTTTGCATTCTTGAAATGAAAAGCATACTATTATTCAGGTCCTTCCTGTTAACCCTCCCTTCTTCCCACCGAAATATACTAATAAAATGCTTATTGCACATTCCACTATATCTTCAGATGTGATCCATGTGTTCCATCTCCAGCAACTAAAGTTAATCTTCTATATTTTTTGAATAACAGCTTCACTCATGTAAGAGAAAACTAAATATAATTTATTACTCCTATATATTTCTCTCAATATGCCATGAGCTTCTTGCAGGAAGAAGACTCTTAACAACATTTAGAGACGTGGAGAGATTAGAGAGAGTTCAGAGATGGAGATATAGGAATAGATGTAGTTAATTAATTTAAAAATAATAAATGAAATAAAAATATAAAAAATTATAAACAATTAACAGTCATTTTTGTTAACTTAGAAATAGTCATATATCTGATTAAGATTAGGATAGCAGCTTAGGGCTTCACATGATTAAAAAAATAGACCATCAAATTTTAACCTACTGTAGCATCTTGGTACAGTTCCAGTGAACTCTGTGTCCAATGTCAAGTACGAGAAGCACGACCTGAACCCTCAGAATACAGCAATCTTATATAATATTGATGATCTTCGATTCTAATAGTAGCAGAATTGTCAGTCTATCCAAAGTAGGCACAGATGACAAGAACTGGATATTTAATAAACACCAAGCAAGGATAAAGGTGATAATGTATCTTTGATAAGTGGTAAGAAAAATGACAACTTCCAGACTGGTTTGAAGGTGGTGTACAAATTATATCTACAAAGGGTCCTTGTTATTTGTTCAGATGTTCCTTTTAGATAGGATATGTTAATCCTTTTAACATCAGATTGCAATCTGGAAGAGAGATGATATATTTTCTTTGTGTGTGTGTGTGTACACACACAAAGTATTTTTGGAAGAGAGATGATAATTATCAAATATTTTCTGTATCAAGATCTCGTTGTATCCATTAATTAATAGAGTAACTTTTATTTTATTTAATTCTTCTAATAGAAGAAACTTAGAACTTGTGCTGCTTTATTCTGTCTTCTCCCTGAAAGAAGCTCATGACATATTGAGCAAAATATTATTATTATTATTACGTAACACCTCCAGGGAGCCCAAAGATTCATCGAGGGAGAGCACCTACTCTACATCCCTTCACCAACTACAACTAACCACAGCTACACCAACGCCATCTACTGCATACCACCACTGGTATTTCTACAGACAATCACAAGCATTCATGCCCATAGCAGGATTCGAACCTGCAGCCTTTTGGCTGGAGAGCGGATACGCTTACCACTCAGCCAACCAGGCCAGCATATACAGGAGTAATAAATTATATTTGGTTTTCTCTTACATGTGTGAAACTGTTATTCAAAAAAAAAAAGTGTAATGCACATGTCTCTATTAAACAACTAGAAGACATTATATCAAGCAATACTTAGTCTTTATTTGAGTTGTAAGTCTGCAGTTAGAATTGAAGGTAGTACAGGAAGGTGGTTTAATGTTAAATCTGGTGTGAGGCAAGGATGTACATTATCCCCTCTGTTGTTCATTATTTATATGGATCACATTATGAAGGAAAGTGGTATTAAACTTGATATCAAAATTCTTTCTTTTAAGGTTACACGGTGATCAGCATTCATATTTGTTAAATTAGGGACACAAAACACACGTGTTGAAAAGATTATTTTACTGATTAATAATAAAATAATAACTTTACGTTTCGACCCCTGTATTGAGGTCATCTTCAGAAGGATACATTCAGAAGTATAAGAACAAGCTACATGTTGTTGCACTCTATACAAGTAAATTACATCTACGTTGTTAACTAATCTTTTTTTTTCTTAGCCTGCCCTCTAGTGGAAAAAAAATAAAATTAAATAAATAAAAAAATTAAAAACTACAATAAACTCTGCTAAAGTCCTCACGTACTAGGATTCTTCTGGAATTATACAGCTATATTACGATTATCTTTTGGATTTGTACAGTACATGTTGCTATTGAATGTTCAAGAAGAAAAGAAAAAAAACACACTTCACTAGGTCTTGTATTGAGATTTTTCTTCGTGGTTGCTATGAAGGTTGTAGATGGGTCCTCCACATTCTTGGAATTGTTAGACCATCATTTTTATTCAGATTCGGATCATGTTTGAGCATTTCACAAGCTTCCTTGAATTTCCGCTCGAACCAGGTTTTGGTGCAGCGTAGTTTTTCTTCTTGAACATTCAGTAGCAACATGTACTATACAAATCTAAAAGATAATTGTAATATAACTGTATAATTCCAGAAGAATCCTAGTACGTGAGGACTTTAACAGAGTTTATTGTAGTTTTTAATTTTTTAATTAATTTATTTATTTAATTTTTATTTTTATTTATTTATTTTTTTATTTTATTTTATTTTTTCCACTAGAGGGCAGGCTAAGAAAAAAAAGATTAGTTAACAACGTAGATGTAATTTACTTGTATAGAGTGCAACAACATGTAGCTTGTTCTTATACTTCTGAATGTATCCTTCTGAAGATGACCTCAATACAGGGGTCGAAACGTAAAGTTATTATTTTATTATTAATCAGTAAAATAATCTTTTCAACACGTGTGTTTTGTGTCCCTAATTTCACAAATATGAATGATATCAAAATTGGCGTTGTTAATGTCAGCTCTTTTTATACGGACGATGTTATATAAATCTGCTACAAGTCTGCAAGATTCCCTGACTAAATTGAATAACTGTTGTAATAGATATGGTATGAAGGTCAGCAATAACAAGACAAAGACAATGAAAATAGGCAGAAGCCCTGAAAATATCAACTGATTGTGAATGGAGAACCTATAGAATAAGTAAAACATTTCAGCTACTTAGGCATGATTCTTAATGAAGATGGTAAATTAAATATGGAAGTAGACAACAGAATTGACAAAGCTGGTATGGTAGGAAGTCAACTGAATACATTTATATGGAATAAGAGAGAAATTACTCAAAACAGTAAATTAGCTGTATACAAGACAGTGTTCAAACCAATTTTAACTTATGGATCTGAGAGCTGGGTTAGAAGTAAAAACACTTGACCAAAGACTAGAGACCGCAGATATGAGAGTCCTGAGAAAGATTAGGAGCATGAACAGATGGAATCAGGCACTATCATATTAAAAATGAGGATATTAGGAAATAACTTGACATTGTTAGCATCCAGGAATGTGTTAGCAGAGCTAATCTTTGGTAGTATGGTCACTTAAACAGAATGGAAGAGAAAAGATTAGCAAAATAAGTGTTCTTTGCTAGGTTGGCAGGAAAAAGACCCAGAGGAAGACCAAGATAGGTGGATTGATACAGTAAAAAGTGCCTTACAAGATGGAAATATTAGATCTGATAATGTTGGGGGTGTTGACAGGTAACAGATTGATTTGGAGGAAAATCATAGATAGGAAGTTAGTACTGATGTAAATTACATGTAGTACTATCATATTCTGTAAACCCCTTGAGGGTACATATTCCTGACATGTACCCTCAAGGGGATGCATATTCCTGACATGTACTTTTTGCTTTACTAATTCACTGGTCTCCTTTCAAATGACAGTTTTTCCTTCCTCACTATGCTTGTAACTTTCCTAGTTCATTTTATCTCCTTCTTAACATCCTCTTTCTCAGTAGCTCCTGCATAATTCCATGATTCGTTCATTTTACTCCTTCTTTATGATCCTCACAAACTAAGGAATGCAATCTGACATTGCCATAATTAACTGATTTTGCACCATGTCCTATTCACTGCTAATTTCTCTCTCATTCAGTTGATAAACCAACAGCACATCACCTATCTGGCTCCTTATTTTAGTCCCCTGCTGTAGTTCTACACATCTGTTTTATTCTATGAAGCTTGTATCCACCTAGCCATTCCTCATTACAGAATCACAGAATCATTCTCCCTAGTTGGGTTTGTTTTGGTGACATCTTCTATTATCACTGTATGGGATGATATTATTGAATCCAACGTGTGTTCTGCACATCGCTTCAACTACATGCTACATAAGGTAGTTATACCTAAGCAATTCAAGGAATTCAACATTATGTTGTTTCTTGCTTCCATGGTTATGGTCACTTATTATTACACTCCATTCACTTGCCAGTCTCATCTGTGTAAGCATTTTAGAATCATCTCCCTCTATATTTCCTAGCTTGTATCAATACTCTAGTACATTTCTAAAATTTGTGCTTACCTCAGCCATACACCAGATGGCCTCCCTTATCACTACTATATTCTTCAAGTTCCACATGGAAGGGACACAACTTTTCTGAGATCATCAGTAATACCATACCTCCTCTTTTATTTTTCCTTTTTGAAAAATGTTATAACCACCATATTTCTAGGAGTACACCATCCTCTGTTGATCATGTCTCTCTCTCTCTCCGACACCAGCAATTTGCAGACTAACTAATCAAGGCTACAAACTCTGCAATCTTATTCCTAATACTACCTGTATTGGTGTATAAGCATGATGGCTTTTCACACTTCCTCACCCCATTATATGAGTCCTTTGACTTTGTTGCTTCCACTTAAGCCATCCTGCATCCTTATCTTGCCTTCTTTCATCATTTATCTCACACTGATTCTGGTATCTTATGCTTGCAGTCCTGCCATCTAGTTTATGTTTCTCTGACTAGCCACACACACTCTCCTCTCATCAACAATCTACCAAGCTTCACACTGCTGCTCTAACAAAAATGCAGTTATCTGCAGCACATAGCACTCTCCTGCCTTCAAAATAATTCCATACCTGCACATACCTACACTTAGTTATAGCACATACCTACAGCACAGCCAGCATTTTTGCACATGCACTCCTAAATGAAACATGTGTAATCTAAAGGTCCTATCTAGGTGTTCTTCCCTCTATGAGCATTTGTAGGCAGACTAGGATATAAACTTGTAGGATATAAACTGGGACCTCTTACGAGGTCCCAGTTTATATCCTACTTTGAGATTAGTCTGATTTCTGAGTGCTGCTGCAGATTCTAAAAATTCTTTCCTTTTTAAATTTACTGTGGTGGAACACGGTTTTGTAAAATGCGCTCCTCGATTGCAGCATTGTAATATTTTTTTTTTGCTTCTACTACTGCTTGTAATCTTACTTGTGTTATTTATATTCTCTTAATTGTGCTTTTATGCTTTCTTAAGGTTATCCTATCCCTAATGATATCTCTTGTCTTGTTCCTCACAGTTGGCTCTTAATGCTCTTATATAAGGTGATGCTTTTAGTGAATTGACCTAAGTACCAGACAATTCTCAGGTACAGATAGCAATCTCTTATGCTGAAAAGAACTTAGGAAAATTTGATTTGTGACTGCGCCACCTAAGTTCCTAATTAATAAGCATCGGAGATGAACTATAACACCTATAGGATATTTCTGCCAATGGTCTAAGGCTTAATTTTCAATCGTGGCTATTCCTTAGTTCCCCGTCATTCACAGTTCGAATGTTTTTTTTCAAGACAGTGCATTAAGTAAAGATCAGGAGAAGTCTCCATTTTATATATCATAATCTTAATCTAATCCTAATTTGTAACCTTAAACAAATAAAAATCAATCATTTACATAGAGAGAAAAACCTCATGTCCTACAATATCTCTCACTACATCAACTTCCCAAAATTAATCTCATATCTATGCTTCAGTCCTAATTTTTGCTATCCGCTACTACACTAAAGTTATAGGAATTTTACAATCAGAAGATCACAATTCACCTTTCGCACTTGACTGATAATACTGGAAAATGTACTCGCAAGTCCATTTTGAAATGTACTTTCCTTCAAGTCTTTATGATCCTAGTCTGATTCTGCAGGCTGTCCGACTTGTTTTCTGTGCAGGCCTTCTTTGCACGTTGCTCGATAGTCGTCTTTTCATGGTTCACTTGCAGGAAGAGTGATTCCCATTTGCTGATGGTACTGGATCAAGTCGAAGGCGCATTACATCCTATGTACTGAGCGAACACCTAACTGCAATTCATCGCGGAAATTCCTGCTGCTCCACGTAACCACAGGTGCGTTCCGGCAAAACTCTAGTCGGGTCTGCGAACTGTCCCAAAAGAATGCTAGAGAGAGAGAGAGAGAGAGAGAGAGCGCCTTCCTTCCAAGGCCCCTTATATACTATTTTCCTCAGGTCCCTGGTTTAGGGTCGGAGACCCCCGAATGTCCCACATGCACGTTGACATCAGTCATCGTGACCTTCATTGCAAGGCAGCAAGAGTTCCTTGTTTCAGGGTCGGAGACCCTCGAGTATCCTGCGAACGTTCTAACATCAGCGGCCGTGACCTTCAATCCATTGTTCACTTTCACATACATAATCCTCTATAATTCCTTTCACTTGGGGCATAAACACTTCAAAAATAGGTCATCTCTACAGTTTTACTCTGAGAATTAAATGAAGTGCACAATCTTAACAACTATTTTAACTTACAATTTACAAGCATTTTTGCGTTGTTGCATTTTCCAGATACCCACAACGGTTTACAAAATTTATAGCAATGAGTATTCTAGAGTTATTTACAATATGAACGACCTCTGTAAAAATCGATGCTACATTAAAGCAACTTCTGCTGCATTGAATTTTACAATTTTCTTCCAAAAGATTCCATGAGTTGTGTCCAGTACATGGTCTGTAAGGCCAGATTGACCATTGTCGTGACTGCAGATATAAGATTTGTGTTCATCTAAATGTGGCTGATCTACCTGTCTGTCTGAAATAATTCAACTTGCAGGAACAGTGTACTTTATATACTCCAGCTACTGAGTGAGAAGAGAGCTGATCTTTGGCAGAATGGATAAGGCTAGCAAGTTTCTGGTGGGGTGCAAAAGATGTGTAGAAGGGTGTACTTTTTTAACGACCTGGCTATTTTTTCCGACATGCCACAGATCTAGGGGGATGATGTTAGCATTTCGGCTGAGGGAGGAACTATAATTGCTGTAGCTATTGGATAGGAAAGTGTTGTGTATATGGTTGAGTTCAGTTGAAAGAAAGATTCCACTGGAACAAAGATTATAGGCTCTATTGGTTAGTTTTAATGATGCCATATTGTTGAGAGGGGTAGTGGGAAAGTTTGTAGATATATCTGTCTGTGTGAGTAAGTTTTCTATATACAGCGAAGGAAAGGTTACCATTTGGAAGGAGTGTTACTAAGGTGTTTAGGAAGGGTAAACTATTGTTATTTTCCTTTTCCATCGTAAACTGGATTCTTAGATATAGACTATTGATGTGACTGATGAAGGACTCTGTGTCTGAGCCATGAAGCCAAATCGAGACCACATCATTTACGTATCTTAGCCAGATAGAAGGAGAGGGGCTGAGTCTATGGCTCGTTTTTCAAAATTTTCCATTTAAAATTGAGAAGGGGGGGGGGGAATCCATAGCAGTTCCCTCTATCTGTTTGTAAATTTTGTTTTTCCCAAAAAATCACCAAAATTGATGGTAAAGGGAAAGAGATATAAGATATCTGAAGGAAAAAAAGTTTTTAGGAGTGTATTGGTAAACAGTGATGTGATGTCAAAGCTTACCAATTTAAAGTTAGATTCTGAATCAAGGTTTTGATATAGGATGGCAGTTTTTATGTAGGATGTAAGTTGAGTGGGGAGGGGGATAAAAGAGTTTGCCAGCTGCTTTGACAATTTCTGGCATGGGGCATTTGTGGCACCTTCAGATGTCACAGATGCCTGCATAGGTCATGGGCCGGGTGTTGGGATTAGGATTGTGGATTTTTGGTAAACCATATATATATATATGAGGGGGAGAATGAGAACCAAAGGGTTTGAGTTTTTTTTTTATAAATTAATTAGTAAATTTAAAAAGGAAAGACTATTTTTAGAATCTGCAGTAGCACTGAGAAATCAGCCTATTCTCAACATACGAGGGTGAGGGTGGTCTGAGGTTCTTGGCTTCGACCATAGATGGCAGTACTATCGGCAAGAGATTTTTTTTCCAAGTTGGTAAATATCTCATAAGCATCCTTGTGAAATTGCAAGTCATTCTATCAAGTAGTTTATTTTATACAGCTGTGTGAAGCAAAAGTGTTGTCTGTATCCCTTGAAATGGATAAAATTGAGTATCGTGCGGGTATAAAATTCTTTGTAAAAGAAGGTTTAATGGCAAAAGAAGTTTATTCTAAGTTCATAAAAGTTTATGGACACTCTTCTCCTACGTTTTCGACAATTAAGAAATGGGCTGCCAAGTTTAAATGTGGCAGTACCAGCCTTGAAGATAATCCACGTGAAGGATGTCCAAAAAGTGTAACAACACCAGGAAACATTGTTTAAGGGCATGATATGATATTGGATGATCGGCGAGTCAAGTGCGTGAAATTGCTGAGACTATAGGCATTTCAAAAGAAAATTTAGAATATATTTTGCATGATGAATTGCATATGAAAAAGCTTTGCACAAGATGGGTGCCTCGCTTGCTCACAGCAGATCAAAAATGCACTTGCACAAAAATCTCTGAACAGTGCTTGGAATGTTTTAACAAGAATAAAACTGATTTTGTGCGTCGATTTATTTCTGTGGATGAGACTTGGATTCACCATTACACACCAAAATCCAAACAGCAGTCAAAACAGTGGACAGAATCCAGTTGTTTGGCACCAAAGAAGACAAATTCAGTTCCATCAACAGAAAAGGTCATGATGTTGGTTTTGGGATGCTAAAGGTATTTTGTTTATTAATTATCTTGAAAAGGGTAAAACCATAACTGGGGAATATTATTCCGATCTTTTAACCAGACCAGACTAAAAAAAAAAAAATTCGTGAGAAAAGACTCTGTTTGCAGAAGAAAAAAATCATCTTTCATCAGGACAATGCACCTGCCCACAAAAGTGTTTTGGCAATGGGAAAATTAAGAGATCTGCACTATGAATTGTTGGAACATCCACCCTATTCCCCAGATTTGGTACCCTCTAACTTCTATCTCTTCCTTGCTGGTCAGCATTTTTCTTCAAATTAAGAGGTGATTATAGCTTTAAAGGGGTATTTTGCAGATCTTACCGAGAACCTTACAAGGATGGAATAATGGTGCTGGAGCATCGCTTGAATAAATGTATTAGTTTTAATGGAGATTATGTTGAAAAATAAAAATAATTTTGAAATTATAAATTCATTTTTTCATTGTTAGGTGGCTGAGAACTTTTAAGACCACCCTTGTACAGATACACAAAAGTTCCAAAAATTTGGGAAACTAATCGTAAGAGGTCCCAGTTGACAATCTAGTCCACCTAAAATGCCCATAGAGAGCACACCACCTAGATAGGACTTTAGTCACACACGTTTCATTTAGTATTGTGTTGTCTTTGTGTGTGTGTGTGTGTGTGTGCATGCACGCACGTGCTATTTTACTCCCTGAAGATGTCTCAGTGACAGATGAAATATTGGAAGCATTAAAATTACTTTTTTTAATCCTTTCCTGTTGTTATTAATACTCCATTAAACATCCAAAATAATGTCCTCCCAGCACTTAAGCCTTAACACATGGTCACTTTCTGTCTTTGCGCCTCTCAGATATACTTTCAATGCCTGCTCTATTTTCACATCTTCTACCACAATCTATGTACAGCACTGCACTAGTTTCCACCATTCCACTGCAACCATTACTCTTTGACTGCACTGCCAGCCACCAATCTCTTCTCAAAATCTCCTATCTTACTCTGCACACATCAGTGCTTTTCTCATATCCTTGCTCATGTTCATATCTTTTATACTAAGTGTGGTGGTAAGGCTTATACGTTGGCTATTCATAATTGTAATTTTTTAAGGAAATTACAGTGTAGACTGATATTAACTAAAATAAATTTAATTGATATTCCAGTATTTTGGCAAAGTCAAATTGCTATTGTCAGGGAACAAAATATAATAAGACACGTGTACACAGGCACTACATTAAGTAATGAAGATGAAACATGTTAATTGAGAGTAGGCCTAAAGAGTGTCCCCAGTAGGCTAAATTGGACATTCTTCACTGTTGGGCTGAAGTACGAAGGATGAGTTTTCCAAATATGGGGCAATTTCAAGTAACCAAATTTGTTGAGGTTAGGCTAGTTCTTAAGGCAGAAGCAGATTCAAGAAAAAAAGTCTTTTGTATTTAGATGAATCCTTGATAAATTCCTGATTCATACTGATGGATCCCTGGCCTTCTCTGTTTACAGAAATCCCACAGATACACTGGTAGATACATGCACAAACAGTCACATCATCCCCCCCCCCCTCCATCAACAGTAAGGAATTATTAAAACTTTATGTAACAGGACTGAATTAATTTGTTCATACAACAGTGCTCTCTCCACTGAACTTGACCACCTTCACAAAACCTTAGTAATTGGTTACAATTCCTACCATATCCAGAAAATATCGATTTCCTGATATCTACCCCCAAGGGGTTTTCAGGTTATTATAACAGCAATATATAATCTTCTATCAGCAGTTTTCCTCCAAATCAGTCTATTACTTGTGATCATTCCAATATTGTCATACCTAACATTTCATATTTCTAAGACTTCTGACTGAATCACTCCACCTAGACATTAGTCTTCCTCTCAGTCTGTCTTTTTTTTTTTTACCACTTTGGCATCAAGCATCTGTTTTGCTAACCTTTCCGAACCGATTCTATTTGAGTGGCTGTATCACCTTAGATTATCTCTGCTGACACATTTTTGAATTCTAATAATGTCAAGTTCCTTTCTAATATCTTCATTTTTAATATGATTATGTCTCAAGTCTTTGATTATGTGTTTTATTTCTAACCCATCTCTCAGATCCATAACTTAAAACTGGTTTAAACACTGTCTTGTATACTGCTAGTTCAATATTTTGGATAAGTTCTCTCTTATTCCATATAAATTTATGCAGTTTGCTATCCACCATACCAGCTTTCTTATTCTATTTCCAGACCTGCCATCTTCACTAAAAACTCTGCCTAAATAGCTGAAATATTTTAACTTGTTCTATGGGATTGCCATTTAGAATGTAGCTGAAGTTTTCTATCCTTCTGCCTATTTTCATAGTTTGGTCTTTTTATTGCTAATTTTTTTGCCAAATTTGTTCAGCTGTTATTCAGTTGAGTTAGAGAAATCCAGAGACTTGCACTACATGTGTGTTTAGGGGTACATCATCTGCATAAAGCAAAGAGCTAAATTTGACATATCCAGTTCTAATATCAGGCCTGATACCACTTTCTTTCATAATGTGATCCATGTAGATGATGAATAAGAGTGGGGATAATGTGCATCCTTGTATTTTACATTATTATTATTAAAAAAAAAACTTTATTTTTGAAGTACAGAATGGATTTAGAAAAGGACGATCATGTATAGACCCAGCCTTTTGCCTAAAATTAATAATAGAAAAAAGAAGAGAATACAATTTAGAAACACCTATTTAATTTTTTAAATAGGTGTTTCTAATGAAAAGAAGCATTTTATTTAACATATTAAAAGAAAGACAAATACCAAATAATATCCTAAAAGCTATCACAAGTATATATGAAAATAATCAAATACAAATAAGATTAAATCACGAGCTATCATATATGAGAGAGAGATAAACCAAGGGGTCCGACAGGGATGTCTCCTCTCAGCAACTCTTTTTAATATTTACTTAAATGGAATAATAATAAAATGGAATAAAAATTTACGTCACGGTATTAACCTTTCTCCTATAGTGAACTTAAACACTCTCCTTTTTGCTGACGACTAAATAATAACTACAAATTCTGAAGATAACTTACAGAAAGCTATTTTAGATCTAAATGAGATAGCCAAAGATTATGGTATGATAATATCAACAGAAAAATCAAAAACGATGGCCTTTAAAGGACAAGATCAAGCAAGAACTAAAATAGTAATAGATAACAAGATCTTAGAACAGGTGAATTCATTTAACTACCTAGGATGCATGATTACATATGAAAAAGATATAAACATAAAAATTGCAAAATATTTAAAAGTAACAAGTGTAATTAACTCTATATTTAATCCAAACAAATAAACCAGACTAAAAGTATACAATACATTAGCCCTACCAGTCTTAATGTATGGAAGCGAAATCTGGACAAGAAAACAAAAAGACAAACAAAGGTTAATAACAGCAGAAATGAAGTTTATGAGAAAAACTGCAAAGTATACCCTATTTGATCACAAAAGAAACGAAGAAATTATGAAAGAATTAAACCAAGAACCAGTAATAGAAAAAATTAAAAAATATAAACATAAATGGATGGAACATGTTCAAAGAATGAAAACAGAAAGATTACCAAAACAAGCCTTAAAGTACAAGCCATTAGGGGAAAAAAAAACCAGGACATCCTCTTAAACGATTCAACGATGACTTCTAAGACTGGAACAGACCATGCTAGGCCTAAATCCTTGATATGCATGATGATGATTAAAAAAAAATGACGTGACACCTCCAGGGAGTCCGAAGACTAATCGAGGGAGGGCACTTACTCTACAACTGTCTCCACCACTCGATTCACCAACTACAACTATCATCATCATCATCATATACACCAACAACATCTACTGCCCATCACCACCACTAGTATTTTCACAGACTCACAAACACCCATGCCCCGCAGGATTCAAATCCGCAGCCTTTTGAATGGAGAGTAGATACACCCACTCAGCCAACCAGGCTGGCATCGAACCATCATCCTGTATTTCCTTCAATTCTAACTGCTGACTGACAACTTAATTATAGACAATATATTGCTCTGTATAATGTTTCGTTCACCCCATATAATTGTAGTTTTTGAAAAGCTTTTCTCTGGTTACCTTGTTATATATCTTTAACAGATCTACAAAACTTAAGTACAGATTCTTGTCATATTCCCAAAATTTGTCAACTATTTGTTTTAAAGTGAAAATCTGATCTTGATAACCTCTATTTGGCCTGAACCCAGCTCGTTCTTCTCCAAGTTTCTCTTCCACAATCTTTCTCAAACTTTTCAAGTATGCTAACATAATAAATCTTACCTGAAACTATTAGTAGAAAAATTCCTATAATTATCGTATTTAGTTTTATTCCCTTTTTTTTTAGATGGGTACTATGAGAACTCTACTCCAATATCATTGGGAATTCAACCTTATGAACAAGTTCTCTGAATTGTGCAGTTTAGCCACTGCAAAACTTTTATACATTCATGCTTAAGCAATTCTGGTTGAATATAATCTACTCCAGCTGCCTTTCCACATTTCAAGTTTTTGACAGCTTTTTTCCCTCACGTATTGATATGTACTCCTGTTTGCATTTCTCCTGAAAATTTTCTCTTAAGGTTCTGTCACTGCTTGGATTGTTTAATAGACTTTCAAAGTAATTACTCCAGACATCTAGCATATCCTTCTCTTCAATTTTTATGTCACCTTTATCATCTTTAATTCCTTTAAACCAATGCAGAGAACCGATTCTAATGTCTAATGCTCACCTTCTCGTGGTGCACCTGTTAACAAGGTATAACCTGGATACTGAACAAACAAGGATGTGCTGGCAATTTGGGATTTAGCCAACCAAATTGTATTCTAATTGGCTTAAACCACAAATGAAACAATGGTACAACATAACAGGATTTCATGCCTGCTGTGGCGTTGCCTGACTAAACAAGACCCCATTGTTTTCTCCAGTGATTCAGGGCGAACAGCAAAAAGTCAACTACTGGAACAAATCCTTAAACACCCCAACTCAAACATCACAAGAGTTCAAGATTGGTACTATCAACATAAGAAGCCTGAATGGCAAAGAAATGGAGCTGGCTGAGGAATTGGATAAGTAATAGATCGACATAATAAGTATGACTGAAACAAAAAAAGACAAAAACTAGTGAGATCTTTCTAAGCATAAATACAAAATGCTACATTCAGGCAATGACAATTAGGAAAAAGAAGGTGTAGCTATAGTACTGAACACAAAATATGAGGCTAATCTTCTTGAATGGTAGGCAGTCTCAAGTAGAGTAATGTGGGCAAATATGAGAATGGGGAACTGGACAGTGAGACTTATTTTTGCCTATGGTCCCACAGAAGGTTCTACTAAGGTAAAAGTGGAGGAATTTTTTGATGCTTTAGAAAAAGCAACTGATACAATGATAAAAGAAAAGTTAGTCCTTGTTGGGAATCTAAATAGCAGAGTAGGAAATGATTGTCAGACATACAAAAATATTTTGGGAAAATTTGGAGATAGGATCAAAGCTAATAATAATGTTAGTTTTATACCTGTTAGTTTTCTGCTCAGGACATGGACTAGTTATTACTAACAAAATATTCCAACATAAAAATGTGCATAAATTCACATGGAGAGAAGAGGCAAGGAATAAGAAATGTCTCATTGATTGTGTTATTGTTGATAGGGATGTTTTCTCACTGGTGCAGGACACTAGAGTGTACAGAGGATTTGAAATTGGAAGTGATCACCATTTAGCCTTGAGTAGGATAAAATTGAATTTCATATTGAAAAGAAGAACAAGTAAGTGGAAGTAACAAGAAGAGGAAGTGGGGGAGACAAGAGATCTGGGGTTGATGATTGATAGAAACCTGAAGTTTAGGGGACATATTGCAAAGGTGGTGAAGGTAACACAGAGGATTGCTGCTATTATGAGAAGGACACTGACCTGCAGAGATAAGAGGGTTATCATTCCGTTGTATAAGTCTCTGATCAGACCACACTTGGACTATTGTTCTCAGATTTGGTCCCCAGGATTTGAAGGGGATAAATTAACTGTGGAAAGGATACAAAGACGGATGACAAAGATGGTTTCAGGACTGTACAAGGATAGTTATGAGGATCGGCTGAGAGAATGTGGACTGCAGAGTTTGGCGGATAGAAGAAGGAGAGGTGATATGATTGAGACTTTTAAACTGTTGAGAGGTGGTTACAGGGTTGACACTGGGGAGTTCTTTCGCTTAGCGGGAAGGAGTGATGACAAGAGGCCATCCCTGGAAGTTACGAAAGGAAACTGTGAGCAAGAGGGTAAGGAGTGGTTTCTTTGTGTGGAGGGTGGTTGAGCCGTGGAATGCATTGCCTGATGGAGTGGTGAGAGCGAGAACGGTCAGTGACTTTAAAGAGTGGTATGATAAACTTTGTGTTTCTCAGGGGGGGGACCTCTCCTCGATGAGTCTTGACAGACTTTATGTCTTAGGAAGGACCTCCCTCGATGAGTCTTTCGACTCCTTGGAGGCCTGAATAATAATAATAATAATAATAATAAAGTAAGAAAGTTTTAAAGCATTATAGACTAAAATACACAAACAATATTCAAGAAAAAATTAAGAGTTTCAGAACAGAAACCAAACCTTGGAGATTCATTGGCAAGCCCTGAGGAAAACATTGATTAATTCAGCCGGAGAGGCATGTAGTGAGGTTGTCTGCAAGGATGGAAAAATCAGAACTCCATGGCAGACACAGGAAGTTAAAGAGGCAGTTAATGAAACAAAGAAAGCATATCAAAAGTTCCTGGCAAATAAGTCGACTTGTGCTCTTAGAAAATACAGAGACAAATGCAAGAATGCTAAACACTGTGTAAAACTAGCTAAACAAAAGTCATGGGAGGACTTTGGCAAGAATATAGAAAATAAATATCAAGAAGGTGGCAAAATATTCTGGAGGTTGTTGAAGAAGCTTAGGAATGGAGGAAAGAGTGCTGTAAAAGGAGTTAGAGATGATAAAGGTGATTTCAAAACTGGCAAAAAAAGATATCCTTGATGTATGGATTATTACTTCAAAAAATTGTTAAATGAAACAAACAGTGATGGCACATTGGTTAAAAAAAAAACACTCAACACGCATGCAGTCAGGAATAAGTATCCATACTTGAAGTTGAAAAAGCCATCATAACCCCTGAAATGTGGAAAGGCAGCAGGAGTAGACTGTTATTCATTATGTATATGAATCATATTATGAAAGAAAGCAGGATTAAACTTGATATCAAAATTGGAAATGTTAATCTTAGCTCTTTACTTTATGCAGATGATGTTATACTTTTAAATAAATCCAGTACAAGTCTACAAGATTACCTGACTAAATTGAATAACTGTTGTAATAAATTTGGTATGAAAATCAGCAATAACAAGACAAAGACAATAAAAATAGGCAGAAATTTTGAAAATATCAAATGCACTGTGAATGGACAACCTATAGAGCAAGTAAAACATTTCAGTTACTTAGGCACTTTTAGTGAAGTTGGCAAATTAAATATGGAAATAGACAACAGAATGAACAAAGCTGTTATGGTAGAAGTTAACTGAATACATTTATATGGAATAAGAGAGAAATTAGTCAAAACACTAAATTAGCTGTATACAAGACCATTTTCAAACCAGTTTTAACTTATGGATCCGGGGTTAGAAAAAAAAAACACTTGACCAAAGACTAGAGACAATTAGATACGAGGGTCCTGAGAATGATTAGGGGCATGAACACATGGCATTGGCAGCAATATCATTTAAAAAGAATGATATTAGGAAAGAACTTGATATTATTAGCATCCAATGTCACTTGGACAGAATGGGAGAGGAAAGATTAGCAAAAGAAGTGTTCTCTGCCAGATTAGCAGTTGGAAGACTAAAATGTAGGTGGACTGATACAGTAAAATGTGCCTTAGAAGACAAAAATATGAGATCTGATAATGTTGGAGTGTTGGCAGGTAACAGATTGATTATGAGAAAAATTGTAGATAGGAAGTTAGTACTGATGTAAGTTTTTCATGCGGTGCTATCATATCCTGTACACCCCTTGAGGGTACATGCAAAGAATTTGATGATGATATACACTGGGGGTGCTTAAGGGTCAAAGCTGTATAATTGAGAGGAGACCTCCACATAGCCTTTAAAGGAATGCGGAGAACCGACCAGGGCTTCTGACCTAATGTCCAATCCTCACCTTCTCGTGATGCACCCTGTTGGGTATCTACTTTGATACTGAACGAACGAGGATGGGCTAGCAATTTGGGATTTAGTCGACCAAATTGTATTCTTATTGGTTAAACCAAAATAAAAAATGAACAACATGACAAAATTTCATGCCGGCTGGAGTGTTGCCCGGGTAAACAAGGCCCCCGTTGTTTTCGCCAGGTAACCAGGGCAAACAGCGAAAAGTCAGCTACTGGAACAAATCTGAAAACACACCCCAATTCAACATCACCAGAGTTAAAGATCTGTACTATCAACATAAGAAGCCTGAATGGCAAAGAAATGGAGCTAGCTGAGGAATTAGATAAATACCAGATCGACATAATAGGGGTGACTGAAACAAAAAAGACAAAAACTGGTGATCTTTCTGAGCAATAAATACAAAATATTATATTCAGACAATAACAATCAAGGAAAAGAAGGAGTAGCCATAGTATTCAACACAAAATACGACGCTAATCTTCTTGAATGGCAGCCAGTCTCAAGTAGAGTAATGTGGGCAAATATGAGAATGGGGAACTGGACAATGAGACTTATTTGTGCCTATGGTCCCACAGAAGATTCTACTAAAGTAGAAGTGGAGGAATTTTTTGAGGCTTTAGAGAAAGCAATTGACACAGTGAGAAAGGAAAAGTTGTTACTTGTTGCGGATCAAAATAGCAGAGTAGGAAATGATTGTGAGACAAAAAATATTTTGGGAAAATTTGGAGAAAAGAGCAAAGCTAATAATAATGGCAAATATCTGTTGGATTTCTGCTCAGGACATGGACTGGTTATTACTAACACCATGTTCTAACATAAAAATGTGCACAAATTCACATGGAGAGAAGAGGCAAGGAATAAGAAAAGTCTCATTGACTATGTTATTGTTGATAGTGATGTTTTCTCCCTGGTGCAGGACACCAGAGTGTACAGAGGATTTGAAATTGGAAGTGATCACTATTTTGTCTTGAGCAGGATAAAATTGAATTTCATATTGAAAAGAATAACATGTAAGAAAGTTCTAAAGCGAATAAAAGTTGAGCAGCTCTCAGATGTGAACTGTAGACTAAAATACACAAAGATTATTGAAGAAAAAATGAAAGAGTTTGAGAACAGGAACCAAGCCTTGAAGAAAACCCTGATTGATTCATCCAGAGAGGCATGTGGTGAGGTTGTCTGCAAAGATAGAAAAATCAGAACTCCATGGTGGACAGAGTAAGTTAAAGAGTCAGTGAAGGAAAAGAAGAATGCATATCAAAAGTTCCTGGCAAATAAGGCAGCGTTTGCCCTTCGGGAATACAGAGACAAATATAAGAAAGCGAAACAATGTGTAAAACTAGCTAAACAAAAGTCATGGGAGGACTTTACCAAGAACATAGAAAATAAATATCAAGAAGGTGGCAAAATATTCTGGAGGTTGTTGAGGAAGCTTAGGAATGGAGGAAAGAGTGCTGTAAAAGGAGTTAGAGATGATAAAGGTGACATGAAAATGGGAGAAAAAGATATTCTTGAAGTGTGGAGTAATTACTTTGAAAAACTGCTAAATGAAACAAGCAGTGATGACAGCACAGTGGTAAAAAACACTGACCAAGCATGCAGTCAGGAATACATATCCATACTTGAAGTAGAAAAAGTCATCAAAGGCTTAAAATGAGGAAAGGTAGCAGGAGTTGATGATATTCGACCAGAAATGCTGAAGTATGGTGGTATAAAAGTCTTACAATGGCTGCACTGCATAGTTCAGAATGCCTGGTTGGAGTAGAGCTCTCATGGTACTCATATATAAAAAGTGGAAATAAAACTGAATGCGAGAATTACAGAGGTTTATCCCTACTGAGTGTTCCTGGTAAGATATATGCAAGTATACTTGAGAAACGGTCGAGAAGAATTGTGGAAGAAAAGCTTGGTGAAGAACAAGCTGGATTCAGGCCAAATAGAGGCTGTCAGGATCAGATCTTCACTTTACGACAAATAGTCGAGAAAGCATGGGAATATAACAAAAATCTGTATTTAAGTTTTGTCGATGTGGAAAAGGTATATGACATGGTGCCAAGAGAGAAGCTATTCAATACGCTACAGTTATATGGTGTCAATGGGGCATTATATCAAGTAACACATAGTCTTTATTTGAGTTGTAAGTCACAGTTAGAATTGAAGGAAGTACAGGAAGATGGTTTAATGTTAAATCTGGTGTCAGACAAGGATGTACATTATCCCCTCTGTTATTCATTATCTATATGGATCACATTATGAAGGAAAGTGGTATATAACATGATATCAGAATTGGAGATGTTAATGTCAGCTCTTTGTTTTATGCAGATGATGTTATACTTCTAAATAAATCTGCCAAAAGTCTTCAAGATTCTCTGAGTAAATTGAATAACTGTTGTAATAGATATGGTATGAAGGTCAGCAATAAAAAGACAAAGACAATGAAAATAGGCAGAATGATTGAAAATGTCAACTGTGTTGTGAATGGAGAACCTGTGGAACAAATAAAACATTTCAGCTACTTAGGCACGATTTTTACTGAAGATGGTAAATTAAATATAGAAATAGACAACAGAATCAGCAAAGCTGGTATGGTGGGAAGTCAGTTGAATAAATTCATATGGAATAAGAGAAAAATTAGTCGGAACACTAAATTAGCTTTATACAAGACAGTGTTCAAACCAGTTTTAACTTATGGATCTGAGACTTGGGTCAGAAGTAAAACACTTGACCAAAGACTAGAGGCCACAGATATGAGAGTACTGAGAAAGATTAGAGCCGTGAACAGATGGCATCAATGGCAATATCATATTAAAAACGAGGATATTAGGAAAGAACTTGACATTGTCAGCATCCAGGAATGTGTTAGCAGAGCTAATCTCAGGTGGTATTGGTCACTTAAACAGAATCGCTGAAGAAAGATTTAGCAAAACAAGTGTTATCGACCAGGTTGGCAGGAAAACGACCCAGAGGAAGACCAAGATATAGGTGGATTGATACGGTACAAAGTGCCTTAGACGATACAAATATAAGATCTGATAATGTTGGAGTCTTGACAGGTAACAAACTGATTCCGAGGAAAATTGTAGATACGAAGCTAGTAATGGTGTAAATTTTTCATGTAGTACTATCATATCCTTTACACCCCTTGAGGGTACATGTCAGAAATTTGATGATGATGATGGTATTTCTAAGCCTGGCTCCCACTGATGAGACCTCAATAAAGGTCGAAAACTATCTGGGTGGTCCCTTGCCTTTAATGCATAGCATCATCCATCTCCACAAGGCGATGGGCTTTGCATTAAGGGTAAATAATAAGAATAGTGATTAGAGCTTATTACACCTTTACCACAAGTTGCCTAGACTTGCACTACCTTGTGGGTCAGTTAGACTCACACTATGTGCAGGCGCAAACTTGACTTATTTGTCTGTTTGCGTACTTGGGAAATGGAGTAAAACCAGGTTTAAAATAGCTTGGTAGTATTTAACATTCAAGTCAGCTTGTTCTCTTAGAGAATACAGAGACAAATGTAAGAAAGCTAAACACTGTGTAAAATTAGTTAAACAAAAGTCATGGGAGGACTTTGGCAAGAATATAGAGAAAATAAATATCAAGAAGGTGGTAAGATATTCTGGAGGTTGTTGAAAAAGTTTAGAAATGGAGGAAAGAGTGCTGTAAAAGGAGTTAGTGATGATAAAGGTGACATGAAAATGGGGGGAGGGGAGATATCCTTGAAGTATGGAGTTATTACTTCGAAAAATTGCTAAGTGAAACCAGCAGTGATAGCACAGTGGTAAAAGACACTCAACAGGAATGCACATCCATACTTGAAGTAGAAAAAGCTATGAAAGTCTTGAAATGTGGAAAGGCAACAGCAGTAGATGATATTTGACCAGAAATGCTGAAGTATGGTGGTATAAAAGTCTTACAGCGGCTTCACTGTATAGGTCAGAAAGACTGGACAGAGGGACGAATTCCTGATGATTGGAGTAGAGCTCTAATAGTACCCATATGTAAAAAGGGAAATAAAACTGAATGTGAGAATTACAGAAGTATTTCCCTGCTGAGTGTTCCCTGCAAAATTTATGCAAGTATACTTGAGAAACGGTTGACAAGATTTGTGGAAGCTTTGTGAAGAACAAGCTGGATTCAGGCCAAATAGAGGTGTCAGGATCAAATCTTCACTTTACGACAAATAGTTGAGAAAGCATGAGAATATAACAAAGATCTATATTTAAGTTTTGTCGATCTGGAAAAGGTATTTGAATAAGGTGCCAAGAGAGAAGCTATTCAATATGCTACAGTTATATGGTGTCAGTGGGGCATTATATCAAGCAATACTTCGTCTTTATTTGAGTCTTTATTTATCAGCAGTTAGAACTGAAGGAAGTAGAGGAAGATGGTTTAATGTTAAATCTGGTGTGAGGCAAGGATGTTCATTATCCCCTCTATTATTCATTATCTATATGGATTGTATTATCAAGGAAAGTGGTATTAAACATGATATCAGAATTGGAGATGTTAATGTCAGCTCATTGCTTTATGCGGACGATGTTATACTTCTAAATAAATCCGCTACAAGTTGGCAAGATTCCCTGACTAAATTGAATAACTATTGTAATAGATATGGTATGAAGGTCAGCGATACAAGGACAATGAAAATAAGCAGAATCGTTGAAATATCAACTGCGTTTGAATGGATAACCTGTGAAACAAGTAAAACATTTCAGCCACTTAGGCACGATTTTTATTGAAGATGGTAAATTAAATATGGAAATAGACAACAGAATCAACAAAGGTGGTTTGGTAGGAAGTGAATTGAATAAGTACATATGGAATAAGAGAGAAATTAGTCAAATCACTAAATTAGTTGCATACAAGACAGTGTTCAAACCAGTTTTAACTTATAGATCTGAGAGCTGGGTCAGAAGTAAAACACTGGACCAAAGACTAGAGACCGCAGATATAAGAGTATTGAGGAAGATTAGGGGCATGAACAGATGGCATCAATGGCAATATGATATTAAAAACAAGGATATTAGGAAAGAACTTGACATTGTCTGCATCCAGGAATGTGTTAGCAGAGCTAATCTCAGGTGGTATGGTCACATAAACAGAATCGTCATGGAAAGATTAGCCATACTAGTGTTCTCTACCAGGATGGTAGGAAAACGACCCAGAGGAAGACCAAGATATAGGTGGATTGATACGGTAAAAAGTGCCTTAGACAATAGAAATATAAGATCTGATAATATTGGAGTCTTGACAAGTAACAGACTGATTTGGAGAAAAATTGTGGATAGGAACTTAGTCCTGTCCTGTCAGGTGTCTTCTCCCTACAGGAGATTGACTATCTTATGCCTCCACCATGTTCTATTCTCTACCTCTCTGCCGCATTCCTCATATGAGAGATAGGTCCAGTTTTCTATATTTTTCATCCACTCCAGTCTTTGTCTTCCTCTCTTTCTATTTCCCATCAACAATTCCTTCGAGAAGTGTCCTTTATAGGCAGTTATGTCTCAGAATATGTCCAAAATATCTGACTTTTCTCTTTTTAATTTCTTTCATCAGGCTGCTGTTTACGCCTGCTATCTCAAGTACCTCTTCATTTGTCTTTTTTTCTTTCCATGATATTCTCATAATTCTTCGCAGCATCCACATTTCAAAGTTTTTTCACACTCAGATTGGAGAGTGTCCATGTCTCTACTCCATATGTAACATTTGGAGATTCTTAGTCTTGTTTTCAGATTTAATTCTCTAGATGTTAGTAGATTTTTCATACTGTTGAAAGTTGACCTTGCAATTTCAATCCTTTTTTTCATTTCATCTTTTGTCTTGCCATTTTCTGTGATCAAGTGTCCGAGGTATATGTATTTTTGCACCTGTTCTAATTTATTTCCTTTTATAGTGATGCATATTTTTGGTATTTTCTTTTCTTTTGAAATTATCATTTTTGTCTTTTTAAAGTTGAAACTGAGACCATACTGTTCGCTATACTTGAGGGTTTCATCTATCAGAGTTTTGAGGTCATATTTGTTTTCAGCTAGAAGAACCGTGTTATCTGCATATCTTAGGTTATTAATATTTCTGTCCCCTATAGTGATTCTTTTGAGGTTACTATAGTTCGCCCACCATTTATAGATCCCTTCTTGGTTTGGTGCCAAGAATAGTCGATTCATGCTGAAGGGGAGAAAGAAATGAAGGATGTACGAATTGGTCACCAACATGCGAAATCACGTGCTTTCTTGTCTGTAGCTGTACTAGTACTAGCTTGATTTTTGTTGTTCCTTTTTTTTGCATTATTTTTTTATTATTAATTTGTATGATGGATCCAGTACAGTCAACAAGTTCTATTGTTACACGTTTCAGTAGCTCCTGCAAAAGAATATTGAATAATGTGCTGACATTCTGCGAAAAAGAATCTTCAGAAGGCCGTCTTCTTGTTCCCCTTTCTCAAGTCATGAAATGTGCAAGTGCAATTGCGGGCGTATTGGGGTAGACTGTTAAAAGAATTTGTAGGGAATCAAAAGGTGAAGGTAAGCCAAAATTTAAATCTCCTAAAAAAAAAAAAAAAAGCGCCAGAGAAAGAAAACCATCGAAACTGTAGCTTTGAATGATTTTGATGTAGACGTTATAAGAAGAACTATTCACAATTTTTACGTGGTCGAGAAAAGAGTGCCAACTGTTCCAAAATTGATTCCTGTGCTTAAAGAAAAAATTAATTTTCTTTGGTAAAGAGAAACTTTAAGGAAAATACTTCATGAAATCGGATTTTGTTTTAAAAAGTCCCAGAATAAAAGGAAACTTATCATGGAGCAAAGTGACATTGTTTTATGTAGAACGCAGTATTTGAGAGAAATAAGATGTTTCAGGGAGGAGAAAAGACCGATTGTGTATCTAGATGAAACTTGGATTGATAGTAATTTAACTTATGGAAAATGTTGGCAGTCTAAAGAAGAACGTGGAGTGCTACAAACCGGAAATGCCTCGTGACGCATAATAATTTTGTGTGTGGGTGGAGAAATGGGTTTTTTTAGTGAATTCAAACTTACTATACAAAGCCAATTCAACTATTGGAGATTACCATGGGCAAATGAATTCTACGATCTTCGAAAAGTGGGCAGAAGAAAAACTGATTCCAAACCTTCCTAAAAATGCTGTTGTTATAATTGATAATGTTTCATGTCACTCTATTCGATTAAACAAAGTTCCAAATTGGCCTAATAAGAAGCAAGTTCTTATGGATTGGCTCTCTGCAAATAACATTTCTCATTCCCTGGATATGCGAAAAATTGAATTGCTTAATTTGGTCAAAAGAAACTCGCCCACAACTAAACTATTTAAATTAGACACGATGCTCAAAGAGCATGGATTTCTAGCTTTGAGGCTACCACCATATCATAACGATATTAATGTTATTGAGTATGTTTGGGCAGAAGTGAAAAGTTTCATTCGCCATCGCAACGTAACTGGGGATATTGACATGTCGAAACATTTTAAGCTTTCAGAACAGGTGATTGAAAGTATTACAGTTCAAAAGTGGGGAAAATATTGCTCTCATGTCACCGCATTGGAAAATATATATTGGGATTGAGACGGAATTATCGAAGAATTGTGTGAACCTTTGGTGATCAATTTAAGTGAAAGTGATGGCGATTCGGACACCGATTCAGATGACTCTGAAGATTAAAAGAATTTGACAATGGTATTTTTTCCAACATTTTTTTTGCATGCTATTGAGAGTCACACCAAGTCATAAATAATTAATCAGTTTAGGACATTAAAGTGTCTCAGTTCTCTCAACTGTAAGTTTAGAATATCTAAGTTCATTTGAAATAATTTCTGTTTTTCTGTATAATTATTTTTATTTTATAGGAAACTTTCTTAAAAATAAACTTAGTTACATTTTTGTTTTATGCTATACCTTTTTTAATTTTATTAACACTCTATGTACATTTTTCCAACTGTTATGCAAGCAAAATAGCTACACTTTAAAAACAGCGCAATGTTTGTAAAAGAAAAGCTAAATTTTCTGACCTGTAATAATAAACAAACTCAGTTTGTTTATTATTACATCCCAGAAGACAGACTGATTACCCTATTATTGGTGCGCAGGTGTCGAGGGACCTCTAATTGGTGGGCGAACTATAATTTTATTAAATATTTCTTCTGTGTACAGGTTAAAGAGAATCGGTGAAAAGACATAGCCTTGTCTCGCACCTTTCTGAACTGGGAATTCTTCTGAGGTCTCTCTATTTACTCTCAAAGATGCAGTCTGTTACCAGTAAAGATTAGTTAATAGCCTAATGTCTTTTCCATCTATGCCTATTTTTGAAAGGATTTCAATTAATTGTTCGTGTTGGACATTGTCGAATGCCTTTTTGTAATCTATGAAGCAGAGGTACACATCTTTTTGTTTTTCTAGATATCTTTCTATGATGGTTCTGACATTGAAAATACCTTCTCTTGTACCTACATTTTCCTTGAAGCCACTTTGTGTATCGTTTATTTCTATGTTTATTTTTCTTTATTTCTTTCAAGAATAACTTATAGGAGGACTTTTAATACTTGATGGATGAGGCTGATTGTCCTGAACTCTTGACATCTTGCTTTTTTTTTTGGGGAATTGGAACGAAAATTGAGTGATTAATATCTTTGGGTAGAAATCCAGTTTCGTATATTTTATTGCATAATTTTGTTAGAAATTTCAGTCCTCCTTCATCGTGAACCCTCAACCATTCTGCCAAGATGTTATCTATTCCTGCAGCTTTATGTGGTTTTAGTTTTCTGACAGCATTTTCAACTTCACAGAGTAAAATGGATGGTCCTTCTAAATCAGTCTGTTCAGGAATATCATTTCTTTGTTGTTCATATAATTTCCTTGTGTATTCAATCCATTTTTCCATGATTTCTTTTTTATCCATTAGAGTATGGTCTCTTGAGTCTCTAATGACACTTGCATGGTTTGCTGTATTTGTCCTGCTTGTCATTTCTCTGATCTTTTCATGCATTTCTCTGCTTCTGTGTTTTCTATCAAGGTTTTCTATATCTATGCATTTATATTTAATCCATTCCTCTTTGGCTTTCCTGCATTCTTTTTTTTTATTTCTTTATTCATGCTTTTATATTCAGGTTTGTTCTTTAAGTTTTATTTTTGTTCCATCAACGTCAGTATTTTTTCATTCATCCAAGGTTTATTCCTTTTCCTTTTTAATTGTGGGAGTGTATTTTTGGCTGCTTCATTGATGCTATTCTTGAATGTTTGCTCGTTCATGTTAATTTCATCAATTGGTGTTCTGTTTTCTGTGTGAGGTGTGGTGTCAGACTTGTTAAGGGATTTTGTGAATTCTTTTATAAAGCAGTCTTTAACTTCTTGGTTGTTAAGTGAGTCTGAATTATAAGTTTGTCTTATGAATGGTTGGGTTGGTATCTGAAGTTTTATTTTGATTTTTGCAATCATTGGGTTGTGGTCCAATCCTATGTCTGCTCGAGGACATGTTTTTGCTTGTGTTATTGCAGTTCGGAATCTTTTGCTTATTATTATATAGTCAATTTGGTTTCTATAGATGTCCCCAGGGCTTTTCCAGGTATATAGTCTTCTGGGAGGATGTTTAAACAGTGTGTTGGCAATTATTATGTCATGGTTTCACAGAATTGAATTAATCTCTCACCTCTTTCATTTCTGATTCCAAGCCCTTGGTTTCCCATGCAAAATGAGATTTTTTCTGAGCCCACTTTTGCATTTAGGTCGCCCATCATTAAAATAACATCATCTGACTTAGCACTGGAGATTGCAATTTGGATGTCTTCATAAAATTGTTCCAACTCTTCACTGGGTGATATTGGGTTGGTGCATATGCTTGGATAATATACAGGTTGAATGGTTGTGCAGTTACTTTGGCTGTTATGATTCTGTCATTTATGGGCCAATATCCCTGTAGAGATTTTGCAGTTCTATTACTTAGGACAAGTGCTACTCCATTAAGGTGTAAGTCACTGTCAGAGTAGATTATTGTGTGATTTTTTTCTTCTTATTATGCCTGTATCTGTTCACCTCACTTCACTGATACCTGCAATATCGGCCTTCATCACTTCTAATTCCTGGAGTAGGTTATCTAATTTGCCTGCCATGTAGGGTGTTCTGACGTTCGTGTTACTATTTTCAAGAGATTGTTCCTGGTTTTCAGACAAGGGATATCTGAGAATATCCTCCCTGAAGGGTTTGGGATATTATCTACATACACTACCTGAGTAGTTCTTGTCTTACAATTCCTGGTTTCAAGCTCTTCTTCCCTGTAGCTATAAGAGCTGATGGTTGCAGGGGTCTCAACCACATCTCTAACTTCATATTGTGACATGGTGTGTTTCATGGTTGACAATGGATAAATACGTGGTGAGGCTCCAATCTTTTCCACGACGGCTGGCCATAAGTCCCTTAGATGTCAGGAGTGTGTCCTCGATGTGCCGCACACCTTGCTGTCATATCCTTGATGCCATTGACCAGTCAGTGTTGATTCTTCTGCCATCTTCTGACCATTCCAAACTTCATGCACATAAAGGGTGACATTCCCTATTTACAGCATTCAGGAAGTTAGTGATGATGTAAATTTTTCATGTAGTACTATCATATCCTGTACACCCCTTGAGGATACATGGCAGGAATTTGATGATGATGATATATATATATATTGTCTCATTTTATAATTTTCTTTTAATCACAACACTTTTTTTTTAAATCTGTCCAGCTACCATTTAGTATTGTTGAAGTGCTTCCAAAGTCTTGAGATTTCTAATATTGTATTGTACCCATCTCTGAAATTGTTCACATCGAAATTAAAGGTTTGTCACTGTTACCATATACTACTGCTACATACTCTACATTTAGCAAATATGTATAAATAGATATAAAAATAAACACTCAGTTATGTTCACATTTAATTAAAAGATACTCAAATCCAGCTAATATGCTACCTAAATATATATAGGGTTTAATATTATTAAAAAATAACTTTTCGTAGCACTGTCTGAAGTATGTGTGTTATCTCTAAAAGCATCAACAGTACTATTCCCCCGAAATCTTCTACAAAGTATTATTTGTATGTCTGTGTCCCTTATGAGATTGTTTTGATCTCTTTTCTCTCTCTCTCTCTCTCTTTTTCTTTGGGTATACAGACTGATACTTATATTGATATAATTTTATTCAGTTTGGTTATGTTTTGCAACATCTGTAGGTTCCCCAACATTAGATTCTTACGACAAGTGAAATCAGGATTTGCCAAACATGCTGTAGTCATTAACTGTAAAATCAGTGAAGGTAACAGAGCTATGCAATTACTCAAAGTTCAAGAAGAGATAATCCTTTTAAGATATCTACTGAAACCTTAGCAACATTCCCAATCTAATTTATACTTATTGTTTTATATACAGGTAGTCCTCGACTTATGACGATTCACACTTACAGTGGCCAAAAATTATTATTAAAAATTCTGTAATTTAAATTTGCCTCCAGCATATACATACATACATATATCCCATTGCTTTTGTATATGCATTGCAGTCGACAAGCAAAGCCTATCACTAATACGCAATAGCCGCTGCTATGATTCACCCACTTCTAACTTATCACAGCCTTTTGCATGTTAGTTGCTAATCAGCAGCTGAAGTGTTCGTTTCTCTTGTTGCAATTTTTGTATCTTGTTGTAACCCTATCACGTCCAGCAAGAGAAGTAATACTACTGATGAAAATTCCGACATAAAAAAGAAGACGAGGAAAGCTTTAAGTTTAGATGTTAAAATGAAGGTCATTAAAGCATATGACAATGGAAAAAGAAGTCGGTGAAATAGCACGAGAAGAAAAACTATTGCATTGCATTCAACTGTTTCAACAATTATAAAAGATAAATCAAGAATAATGGAGGTAGCTAAAGTGGCAATTAATATGAAATGTACAATTTTAAGGAAAAAAGAGAAGGGCCAATTCATGAAATGGAGAAGCTTTCAATGATATGGATAGATAATCAAATCAACAAGAATATTTCCCAGTTTGTTTACAATTCAAACAAAAGCACACACTTATTTGACAATTTAAGGAAACAACAAGAAAATAAATATGACAAGCATGCATTTAGCCCTAGTAAAGGTTGGTTTTATCGATTCAAAAGCCAATTTAACTTACATAACCTACGAATAACGGGAGAAGCTGCTAGTTCCGATTTTGAAACTGCCAAAATTTTCAAGAAAAATCTGAAAGAGATAAAAGATGAAGGCTATTTGCCAGAGCAGACTTTTAAAATAGATGAAACTGGACTGTTCTGGAAAAGAATGCCAGAACGAACTTACATTCACAGAGAAGCTACATCAGCTCTTGGTTAAGGCACTTAAAGATAGGATTACGCTTCTTCTTGAAGGAAATGCTGCTGGTTTTAAATTAAAACCATTTCGTGTTTACTGTTCACAAAATCCCAGAGCTTTGAAATGCATATGAAAAACTTTATTTCATATTTCAAATAATTGATCATAACTTGATCAATTATTTATTGATCAAGAATAAGTTGCCCATTTACTACAGGAGTAATCCTAAGGCTTGGATGACCATTGTTTTATTCGAAGACTGGTTCTTAAATTATTTTATTCCAGAAATACGTGCCTAGTGTCTTGAAAAAAAGTCCTCAACTTACGACGGAGACATTGGAATGGAACCCCATCGCAAGTTGAGGACTACCTGTATATATAGTACACACACGTTCCCTGAATTATTTTTATCTTGTTTTTCCATAGCGATTTATTGCTCATATCAGCCTACAACTTAGTCCAGACTATTACACATATCCTTTATGTATACCATTGTTTAGTAGGGCATTCCTATTTTCTTAGTAATGATTATTACATGATTACTATTGTGTTTCAAGTTAACTTTGAAAAGCAAGTAATTTAATTTGCTGTAATGTCTATTTCCCCAAGATTTTGGTTAATCCTTTGTGTGTTTGTGTATGCATAATACTATATACATATATATATGTTTTTTATTATTTATTTTTAGTGTATTCCAAAGATGATGCTGTGATTAAAAAAAAGTAAGCTGTATAAAATCAGAAGTTAATCAGTTCATTGCTTTTATTAGTGATCTCTTCAGAATCAAGCAGTTAAAAAAAATTTGTCAATGCAACCTCAGTAAAAATAATAATAATTTTAACCTAAGCTGTGAAGCATTTTGGTATATATATATATCTTATTATATTCAGCCTTTGTGATTCAGTAATGCTACTTTGGAAGAAATTGTATAAATATATATTACTTACCAGTGCAGAAATACAAGTGTGATCGTGATTCAAGTAGCATCCTTTTTATTTTTTCCATTTTGCTTCTGAACATTTTAAAATAAATTTGAATTTATATCTGTGTATGTCTGTGAACTATTTTATTATAGGCAGTTTTTCAGATGTCTAGTATGTAAAATTGTTTTCAAATGCAAAGGTATATTATTTTATATTTCTGTATGTGTCATAAATGCTGCTAAGCCTCTACAGTTGAAATTATTTATAAATCAAATTATCATTAGAATAAATGAAATTATCATATATTGATCATCAGAATTTATTATTGCAGCATTATCTCTATAAAGTCAGAAGGCTCACCATTGAGCTATCAACATAAGTTTATAAATGTTATACATTTCTTGACTAAAGCAGATGGGGAATGATAATCAGTAAAAGAGTTTGCTCTCCTCTAATTCTCACAGTCTCCTATCAGAGACTGCATTTCCACTTCTCCTGAAGGATTGAGTGTTCCGTAGGGAGGTGTTGAAATATGATTTTTTTTTTTTTTGCTCTCCCTCTGAGCAGAAAAAAAAAGAAAAACACCTTTGTTTTTCCTTATTCTTACTTTGACTAATCTTAAATTTGGAGATTTAAACAGTCTCAATGTGAGATTGAAGATGAATTTATGTTGCAATTCTTGAAGGGGAGGGAACTGAAAAGCATGAAATAGGCACAATCATGATTCATTTAAATTTCTTCTCTATTTTCTACTATAACTGAAAATACATTTTTTGTAGAGTTTTATATATGCAAAAAGTTATTCGTCACAATTTCATCTTACAGTTAAGTCAGAACTTAAAACTGCAAACAGCTTCATAAGTTCAGAAATGCTTAAAACATTAATGAATTAATGAACTGGATAGGTAACTGAGCCAAATGAGCAAACAGTGAAATTTGAAATGAAACTTTAGTAATTCATGAGATACCTCAATCTCATGGAGGAAATGGGACTTTCAGATATCTCATGAATTACTTCAGGAATGCCACCTCACCTGCAATACATACATGAGATAGGCACAAATTCATTTTGATAAATTTCTTCCCTTCTCATTGTATGATATCTATCATACGCCTGACTTCTTTATTAAAAGAGAGATATCTTTTAGTAAAAATGCTAAATTTATCTCTTTATATTTAAAAAAAAAAAACCATACTGACCCAAAGTATATTTCATTGAAGAACCTACAATTGCATACTTGAGAGGTTGTAAAACCTATAGCCAAGTAATGCTATGTTTATGAATAAACACTCAATTAATAATCACAGCTGTATGTGCAGGAGATTACATTATTACAGTTCACAAGTACCAGTGAATCTTCTTAAACATTCATATTTAGTGAATGAAGTATTTGTTTATTATAATAACAGCGAAAGTTTATGGTCTCACTTCTCAGAATTTGTATTGATATTCCACGATGGATAAGATTTTCATCATTTAAAATTAAAATTAAAGTGAGAGGGGAAAGGGGATTGGATATAATTAATTATGTTAAAGATATCTGGTGACAGCTTCTCAGAACTTTATGAATATGTTCAGCATTTTACTATAAAAGTATAAATCTTACAACAGCACAGGTTACAAAAGAGTGGAAAGAAGGTAAAATTGTTCCACTGCATAAAATATCAATAGAATTTGATGGAGTGAAGAGACTCATTACAGAAGGTCCCATCTTAAACATTCACAACTCATCATACCTTGACTTAAATGCATTCACTGTCTTATCACCCTCTATATGAATTGGAACAATTTTGCCATCTTTCCACTCCTTTGGAACTTGGGCTGAGATTCATGTTAAAAACGTAATTTAAAGCTGTTAACTATCTGGAACGTTTCTTCAGATAAAGGTGGCGATAAGGCTGTGGCTACAAATTACAGACCAATCTGTATATCCAGAGTTGTGTTAAGATACTGGAGAGATTGGTGAAAACTAGAATACCAAAATGGGTTGATAACAGCAATATTCTCTGTGATTGTCAGCATGAGTTTGTTCAAGGGAGATCATGTTTAACTAACTTATGTATTATAACAAGTTGACAAATTTCTTGGACAAGGGAGATGCATTTACAATGGTATGTTTAGATTTTGAAAAAGCTTTTGATAGACAGTCATATGACAAGCTGTTAAATAAACTGAAATGGATGGAATTAGATAACCAGCTAGTGAGTTGGATGTGTGACTGGCTGTCAGATAGGTATCAGAAAGTTGTATATGGGGTGCAGTATCCAAAAAGAGGAAAGTGACTAGTCGTGTGCTGTAGGGGTCTATATTGGGCCATTGTTCAATTTTTATAGCAGTGATATTGGGATGGGTTTAACTGATGATGTGCAGCTGTTTGCAGATGATGAAAAATTGGGGAGAGCAATGCAGAGTCAAGCAAATGTTATGGCCTTATAGGAGGACTTGAATAGATTGTTTGATTGGGCAGATAAATGGAAATATCAGTTCAATGTTGCAAAGTGTAAACTTTTGAAATTCGGTAAGCAGTGAAGGGATGCAAAGTATACATTGGTTAGGAAACTTTTAAAGTGGTAGAGGAGATGAGAGATCTTGGAGTGGTGGTTGTGGACAATGACCTGAAATTCAAGGGTCACATTCACTGGTGAGCTATGGAAATTTTAACAAAGGGCTCGCATCGTTGAGGAAAAAAAAAAAAGACATCTTTCACACAAAAACTTTTATTAATACAGCTTGTGTACAAATTTCAATCAAAAAGTATGAGAGGACAATCGACCTCAAACGGCTATCATTTTTAAACAAATATTTCATGATCTAAACATGAAATATTTGCACACAATCAACTGTGTTATCTTATTTTACATAAGAAAAACATTTTTTAACTATCAAAATATAATAAGAATGAAATCTTTTATAAAACATTTGATTGGCTACTGGTTTTACCATATGATGAACTACCAGAAGGGAGAAGGGTAAAGATACCAAATGTGCTTATATTATTTTCAAACTTGGGTGCATTCGTTATAGAGGAGTTGAAACAATAATTCCAAATAATCTATACACTGCCGAATAGACTAATTTTTGTTAGGTTACCATATGAGTTTGTCGCTTAATATGTTTCAAAAAAAAAATTTTTTTTTTGAAAAAATAAAAAAGTAAAGAAGAAGAACAAGGGGCTCGCAAATTTGAGAAAAATTTAACAAAGGGCTCGCGCGAGCCCCTTATAGCTCACCACTGGTCACATTGCACAAGTTATGAAGTCATCATATCAGATAATGGCAATGATGTAGAGGACCCTGACATGCAGAAATAGAGGTTATGATTCCTTTGCATATTGATTATTGTGCACAGATTTGATTGGTGGGTTTTCATGCTGACGATGATATATTAGAAAGGGTCCAGGAAAGATCCTTTCTAACATATCAAGGCTAACAAAACTGTCAATGGTCTTTGGAATGTGGAGTATGAAGATAGATTAAAAAAATGTAGATTGCATAGGTGAAGAGGAATCATGGGAGATCATGTCTGATTGATTGTTATTATTTTATAATATAATGTTATGGCTGAGTTAGATAAAGCAATGGATACATTATGATACTGTTGAACTAACTTTAAGGCATTTGATAGGATACCACAAGAAAGGCTGTTGCATGTGCTGGAGAATATGGGATTAGAATAGAAACTATTGATTCCTGTAAGTGGGTAGCTGACAGACCAGTATCAAAGTAGTATATAGGGCGATGTACATCTGCCAGATTTGAGGTGACCAATGGTGTATCTATCCCAGGGATCAGTCGTTGGACCATTATTGTTCAATCTCAATATTAATGATATTCAGGACTCGACAGGAGGTGTTCAATTGTTTGCTGATAATGTAAGTTGGCAGATCAATCTAGGATACTACTGATATACAGCACCAACAGAATGATTTGAATAGGCTGGAAATTCATTGTTAGTGCAATGGTATATTAATGAAATTATGCCATAAGAAATTTGTTGAGGCTAGGGATCTTGGCATTATAGTGGATAGGAATTTGATGTTCAAAGACTGCATAGAAAATACAACTCAGTGAATAATTGTAATCCTAAATGAAAGGCTTCTTAAAAATGTCGCATCTTGGCCTCCTGAAATAGTTAAAAAAAAAAAAAAAAACTCACCATTTAGTTCTTATCTCTCTCTCTCTCCCTCCCTCCCTAGTTATATGGATTTTAAAAAAATTCATAAACCCAGTAATCCTTTCCATCCCTAGTACAGTGTTTCTCAGATTTTTCCTACAATGGAACACTTCACAAATCCTGAAATTTTCACAGAACACCTTGGTTATTTTGTAATGTATTAATAATTAATTATGGCATAATCATAAAGAGTATTAGTACACTTATGTATACGGTGTGACATATTGACAAATATAAAATTACATTTAAATCAGTTATCAATCACTGGACTAATGAAATTATGTAGCATATTGTAGTTTCCTCAGGCCAACATCAATAAATTGATTTATGCTGATTTTCATCGACATATCCCATTCTGATCACCAAAAATTTATAACATAAGTACTTAAGAGTGAATGCAGACTTTTTCTCCTGTGTGCTGGTAGTTTTCCCCTCCTTTTGTACATCCTGGAGATCACTTTGTAGGCTGGAGGTGGATGAATGACTATCTGTTGCATCACAAACACCTCCAATAAGAGATTTCTTAACACCAAAATTAAACAAAGTCCCTTGTCTCTTATTCATATTAAAATTTAAATCTATAGGCCTATTACTTTTAAAAAATCACGGCACAATGGTTTCAAAACAAGTACTTTCACCCTACAATACGAACTTGCGAAGAAAGTATTGAGTATTACTAGATTTGAGAACCGGATGCAGACTACTTTGATCTTCAATTTCAGTGGAAAAATTTTCTTTATACTTCCTTGCTGATTGGTCACTAACATTTGCAACACAGATGTTATTTTGTTCAGTTTTGAGAACAGAGGATACGTCACCCATTGTCGTAATTGGCTTGCAGGCAATTTTTATCATCATCATCAAATTCCTGCCATGTACCCTCAAGGGGTGTACAGGATATGACAGTACTACATGAAAAAATTACATCATTACTAACTTCCTATCTACAATTTTCCTCCAAATCAGTCTGTTACTTGTCAAGACTCCAACATTATCAGATCTTATATTTCTATTGTCTAAGGCACTTTGTACCGTATCAATCCACCTATATCTTGGTCTTCCTCTGGGTCGTTTTCCTGCCAACCTGGCAGAGAACACTTGTTTTGCTAATCTTTCCTCTCCCATTCTATTTAAGTGACCATACCATCTGAGATTAGCTCTGCTAACGCATTCCTGGATGCTGACAATGTCAAGTTCTTTCCTAATATCCTCATTTTTAATATGATATTGCCATTGATGCCATCTGTTCACGCCTCTAATCTTTCTCAGGACTCTCATATCTGCGGTCTCTAGTCTTTGGTCAAGTGTTTTACTTCTGACCCAGCTCTCAGATCCATAAGTTAAAATTGGTTTGAACACAGTCTTGTATACAGCTAATTTAGTGTTCCGACTAATTTCTTTCTTATTCCATATGAATTTATTCAATTGACTTCCCACGATACCAGCTTTGCTGATTCTGTTGTCTATTTCTATATTTAGTTTACCATCTTCAGTAAAAATTGTGCCTAAGTAGCTGAAATGTTTTACTTGTTCCACAGGTTCTCCATTCACAACACAGTTGACATTTTCAATGATTCTGCCTATTTTCATTGTCTTTGTCTTTTTATTGCTGACCTTCATACCATATCTATTACAACAGCTATTCAATTTAGTCAGAGAATTTTGCAGACTTGTAGCGGATTTATTTAGGAGTATAACATCATCCGCATAAAGCAAAGAGCTGACATTAACATCTCCAATTTTGATATCAGGTATAATACCACATTCCTTCATAATGTGATCCATATAGATAATGAATAACAGAGGGGATAATGTACATCCTTGTCTCACACCAGATTTAACATTAAACCATCTTCCTGTACTTCCTTCAATTCTAACTGCTGACTCACAACTCAAATAAAGACTAAGTATTGCTTGATGTAATGCCCCATTGACACCATATAACTGCAGCGTATTGAATAGCTTCTCTCTTGGCACCTTGTCATATGCCTTTTCCAAATCGACAAAACTTAAATACAGATCTTTGTTACATTCGCATGCTTTCTCGACTATTTGTCGTAAAGTGAAGATCTGATCCTGACAGCCTCTGTTTGGCCTGAATCCAGCTTGTTCTTCACCAAGCTTTTCTTCCACAATTCTTCTCAACCGTTTCTCAAGTATACTTGCATAGATCTTGCCAGGAACACTCAGTAGGGAAATACCTCTGTAATTCTCACATTCAGTTTTATTTCCCTTTTTATATATGGGTACTATGAGAGCTCTACTCCAATCATCGAGAATTCGTCCCTCTGTCCAGGCTTTCTGAACTATGCAGTGCAGCCACTGTAAGACTCTTATACCACCATACTTCAGCATTTCTGGTTGAATATCATCTACTCCTGCTGCCTTTCCACATTTCAAGCCTTTGATGGCTTTTTCTACTTTAAGTATGGATATGTATTCCTGACTGCATGCCTGGTCAGTGTTTTTTATCACTGTGCTGTCATCACTGCTTGTTTCATTTAGCAGTTTTTCAAAGTAATTACTCCATACTTCAAGGATATCTTTTTCTCCTGTTTTCATTTCACCTTTATCATCTCTAATTCCTTTTACAGCACTCTTTCCTCCATTCCTAAGCTTCTTCAACAACCTCCAGAATATTTTGCCACCTTCTTGATATTTATTTTCTATATTGTTGCCAAAGTCCTCCCATGACTTTTGTTTACCTAGTTTTACACACTGTTTAGCTTTCTTACATTTGTCTCTGTATTCTGTAAGAGTAAAAGCTGACTTATTTGCCAGGAACTTTTGATATGCTTTCTTCTTTTCCTTCACTGCCTCTTTAACTTCCTGTGTCCACCAGGGAGTTCTGATTTTTTTATCCTTGCACACAACCTCACCACATGCCTCTCTGGCAGAATCAATCAATGTTTCCTTCAGAGTTTGCCACTGAATCTCCAAGGTTTGATTCCTGTTCTCAAACTCTTTCATTTTCTTTTCAATAATATTTCTGTATTTTAGTCTACAGTTCACATCTGAGAGCTGCTCAACTTTTATTCGCTTCAAAACTTTCTTAAATGTTATTCTTTTCAATATGAAATTCAATTTTATCCTGCTCAAGACTAAATAGTGATCACTTCCAATTTCAAATCCTCTGTACACTCTGGTGTCCTGCACCAGGGAGAAAACATCACTATCAACAATAACATAGTCAATGAGACTTTTCTTATTCCTAGCCACTTCTCTCCATGTGAATTTGTGCACATTTTTATGTTGGAACATGGTGTTAATAATAACCAGTCCATGTCCTGAGCAGAAATCCAACAAATATTTGCCATTATTATTAGCTTTGCTCTTTTCTCCAAATTTTCCCAAAATATTTTTGTATGTCTCACAATCATTTCCTACTCTACTATTTAGATCCCCAACAAGGACCAACTTTTCCTATTTCATTGTGTCAGTTGCTTTTTCTAAAGCCTCAAAAAATTCCTCCACTTCTACCTTAGTAGAACCTTCTGTGGGACCATAGGCACAAATAAGTCTCATTGTCCAGTTCCTCATTCTCATATTTGCCCACATTACTCTACTTGAGACTGACTGCCATTCAAGAAGATTAGCCTCGTATTTCGTGTTGAATACTATGGCTACTCCTTCTTTTCCTTGATTGTGATTGCCTGAATATAACATTTTGTATTTATTGCTCAGAAAGATCTCACCAGTTTTCATCTTTTTTGTTTCAGTCACCCCTATTATGTCGATCTGGTACTTATCTAATTCCTCAGCTAGCTCCATTTCTTTGCCATTCAGGCTTCTTACGTTGATAGTACCGATCTTTAACTCTGGTGATGTTGAGTTGGGGTTTGTTTTCAGATTTGTTCCAGTAGCTGACTTTTCGCTGTTTGCCCTTGTTCCCTGGCAAAAACAACGGGGGCCTTTTTAACCGGGCGACGCCCCAGCCGGCATGAAATTTTGTCATGTTGCACCATCATTTTTTATTTTGGTTTAACCAATAAGAATACAATTTGGTCGGCTAAATCCCAAATTGCCAGCCCATCCTCGTTCGTTCAGTATCAAAGTAGATACCCAACAGGGTGCACCACGAGAAGGTGAGGATTGGACATTAGGTCAGAAGCCCTGGTCGGTTCTCCGCATTCCTTTAAAGTCTATGTGGAGGTCTCCTCTCAGTTATACAGCTTTGACCCTTAAGCACTCCTTTTTTTTTTTATGACTATTTTATGACTTTTTATGGCAATTTTTATGACTGGTCATAAACAGCGGTATTCCTTTCCCCGAATGTTGAAAGATTTCGATGCGTGAAAATTAATGATAATTCATGAATATTTCCATGTTTAAAAATATTTTACTTAGTCAGTCACAAATTGCAACAAGATGTTATTTCATTCAGTTTTGAGAATAGAGGATACAAAGAAAGTATGCAGTATTACTAGATTTGAGAACCGGATACAGACTACCTTGATCTTCAATTTCAGTGGAAAAATTTTCTTTATACTTCCTCGCTGATTGGTCACTAACATATGCAACACAGATGTTATTTCATTCAGTTTTGAGAATAGAGGATATACGCCACCCATTGTTGTAATCGGCTTGCAGGCAATTTTTATGACCAGTCATAAACAGCGGTATTCACTTTCCCGAATTACTTCCATGTTTAAAAATATATGGCTTGGTCGCTGTCATCACGGAACATTTATTCACTTTTCGTGGAACATAATTTGCGAAGCCCTGCCATAGTAGATGTTACCGACTCTCCCGCTTAAGTTAGGAGTGACTTGTAAGGGGAGTTAAGTCCTTAACTCCCCTTACAAGTCACTCTTCTTCCTATTAGCATTGATGTCACCTCCCTTTTTACAAATCTCCCTCTTTCTGAAACTTTAAATTGACTAAAAAATGTTTTCTCCCTAGATATCTTTTGATCTTTTTAATTTTACTATTCATTCTGGCTACTTCACTTGGAAAGATACTATTTATAAACAGATTGAGGTTACAACCATGGGCTCTCTCTCTCTCCCCTATGCCCTTGATACTGCTATTCTTGAACCTTCTATCTGATTAAGATACATTTGATGTGTTCTCTCTTTGGCCACACAGTTCAGACACGTTAGACTCCTTTCTCCTCCATGTCGACAGAGCATCCCAGAATCCAGTTCACTATAGAAAAAGAAAATAATAATAATAATAGCCTTCTTTTTCTAACTCTAATTACAAATCTAATTACACAGTTGCATCCTTTGTGTGTGTAATTACCCACCCACACAGGTGCCCAAACCCATCATCCACCCTCTCAACAATGTGCATGTTATCAAAACCCTTGTTAATAGATTCTCCAATCTCTGTTCTGTTGACAAAGGTTTTGATAAAAGTCTGGCAAATCTTTATTTGCCAGACTTTTCTGTCGAATGGCTGCAATGCCAAAAAGGTCAACAAATCAATTGTTTCTCTCAACTGTGGTAATGCTATTATTGTTCCTTATATCCAGAAAATGGCATCTCAGAAAAAATAGCCAGACCTCTAAAAAAAAAGTACAATCTCTGCAAGGTGTTCAAACCATTTCGAAAGCTGGCTACCCTCATCTGCTCTCTCAAGGTTATTCTGCCGATTATAGATGTTTATAAAGTTCCTTGTTCCTGCAACTTATCATATTAATATATATCATGTGCATCTGTTGCCATAAGTGTCGGGGTTTGCTGACCATGCCTTGTATACTTTTTATAGAAACAAATGGGAAAAAAAAAACTACTATGCTTCGCCTCAAAAAACACAAATTTGAAAGACTTTTTTTTTAGAATCAGCAGCAGAATTAAAAATAAAAATAAACCAAATCTTAATAAGTATGGTTGTATGAAACTTCCCAAGATTTGGAAAACTAATTCTTAGACCTCCTGCTCAACACAGCTAAAACTAGCCAACATAGCCTTAGCTAGCTGTGTTTAGGAGGCTGAAAGCCTGAAGTCCATTCATAGGACTTGAGGCTTTCAGTTTGATATTTTCTGCTTTTTTTGCAACTTTTAATACTGTTTCTTTGCTGATGTCTTGACAACTGAGATGAAATATAGGAATAAATAATTAAACATGTTGTTTAGTTATTTGTATGTGCTGTATTTATTCATTAAATCCCACAATGAGTTCAAACCAGCTTGCAAGTCCAAATAGTCGAGAATAGCAATATTAAAATGAACTTTGACAAGTAAGGATAAGGAAGTAATTTTGCCTCAGATGCACCTGGATTACTTTGTGCAGATTTGGTTTCCTGGGTTTTGTCAATGAGATAAAGAAGCTGAGAAGGTTGTAAAAAAGAGTTACAAAAGTGATATTGAGATGTTTGAGAGTATGTGGGCTTCTGACTGGTAAATAAGATAGAAGAGGGTGATATGATAAAGTATATAAACTTCTGAGAGGGTTATAGGATATTTGTTGATGAAATTTTCATTTTGTGGAAGATGGACAAAGACAATGGGATATTCATGGAAGTTAAGTTTGTGTGTGGTTTAGAAAAGTGAGAGCTAGTTTTTTTCCCCCTTCTTCACAGAACAGTGAATGAGTAAAAGAAGATATACCAGCTGGTGTGTGTGTGTGTGTGTGCAGTTTCTATGATGATAATATTAACATTGTCTTCAAGAACGAAAGAGTCCTTGACTCAGTGGAGTAGAAATGCTTCTTTGTGTGTTAGTAATACATGTTCAGTTTATACATATATATAATGGTTTTAATTCATAAGATTAATGGGAAAAGTCATTTACTTAATTGTGACAAACTGTTTGTACTCCAAGCATCTTTGGAGCAAACAGTTTGTCACAATACGTCAACAACAATTAGTTAATAGTAGGAACAAATTATATGATTAAAATTGTAATGGACAACTAAAAAAAAAAGAACTAAATTCCTAATTGACGCATGTATTGTTGATTAAGAAGAAAGTTTTATTATTTATTTATTTATTGACCTTCAAGAAATAATCCTCTTGATCATAAAATGACAGTCTCCAAGATTTTTGGTAGATTTATACAGCCATAATTGTTGAGATTTCGGGAATGTTTTAAATCTGCTGATTCCAAAATCTCTCTCTCTCATTTGTTTTCTTCCATCTAGTTTTCTGGTATATTCCGGTGTGAAGGGGTATCAAGGCATGATTTGCTAGACCTGATTTTTCATAATGATAGAATTTCCCAAATTTATTTATGTTTTTCGTGAAATGTCAACATCTTTCTGTCTGTCCATAGTAAGCCAGGACACAAGTACAGAGTACTGCATATTCTGGATGTAATAAAGGAGAGATTTGTCCTTGAATGAATGAGGGTTGCCACAACACCCACACCAGATGGACTGGTGTGGGTGTTGTGGATACCTGGTGAATGTCTCTTGCAGAGTGCATAACCCCAATTATGAAATTTAGAAGTGGCGGTGTGATGGTATGGTCCTGGTTTAGCCTCGGACCTCTGTTTTGCTGCGACGAACATTGAACTCAAAGTGTTATCTGATCATTCTGAACAATGCAATACTTTCTACTTTGTGGCATTTCTATGGAACTGACCATTGTCTCTTTCAGCAAGACAATGCACTTCATAAGGCTGCTGCTGTAACTGCATAGGCTGTAGACATGAATGTCACCTAGCCTCCACACAGCCCTGATCTGAACCCTATTGAACATCTGTGGAATGAACTGGAGAATCAGGTGGAGTCAAGGGACATTTGCCCCACAACAGGCCAGGACCTCATTAAGTACCTACAGGAAGAATGGTCCAAAATTCCCTTTGATCGCTATTGTAGGGTTACGGAAAGTATGCCCCATATGATTGCTGCAGTCATTGCAGTGAAAGGACATTCTACAGCTTATTAAGGTGGGCACGATGGCTGTTTGTTCCTCAAACTATGGTGTCTGTTGACTTCTTTCCAAGCAGTGTACTTTTACTTTTGTGTCAATATTAATGGAAAACCTAATCACCTGTCTCCCTAGCAACCTCCAATGTATCTGTGTTTGTCCATTTAGTTGTCCTTTATCAAGAGGTGTTCTAAATATCAACATTTAAGCCATTTAAGTGCAAATTGTCACTTTTAAAAAATTGCTTCCTTTTATCACACTCATCCTTGTGTTCTGTTTGTTGGTTCGAATCCCACCATGGACATGGATGCTTGTGATTATCTTTAGGTGGAAAGGTGAATTTCATTGCCTGGTGTGAGATCACCATCCTGCTTATTGGAGGCCTGAAGTAGCTTGAAAAGTTCCATGTTTGGTCTCTAGAGCAAGGATTCTGGACTATGTAAAAATAAATAAAAAATTATAAAAAATGGGGAAGAAATTTAGTCCACTCGTGGTTCAAATGTACTATAGGTTTACTAATAATCATTCTTGTGTGGAAACCACATAAAAGAAATCCTAAGCATTAATAAAATTAATATTCATTTTTATTCCTTTGTAATATTTGTTGCCATTATACAATTTGTTATAATCGCTCCTCTGTTTGATTCATCACTGTTGCACCATGGTAGCACAATTATAATCTTTCTACTCGCATTATTTGCATTTACTTATAGGAACAAATCTTTCATATCCTGTCTCACAAATAGTATTCTGCTATCTAAATCACTCCTTCCAACTACTACAACAATCTCTTGATATATTTTTCTGCATCCTCACAGCCTCAGTTCATCCCTAATTTTTGTTCCTGGATAACAACCTTTAATAATTGTATGATCTTTTACACCCCCATAGTTATGGATTCTCCATATAGCACTACATCTTTATCCTCTTTTATTCCTCATACCCTTTTCTTTCACTTCTGTTTGTTTTTGTACCTGTTTCCAACCCTCCTCACTATATTTAGTACCTCATTCTTTGATATCTGAATCTGAGTCTCTGCATTCCATAACATACACACACTCATTTAACCTGTTACTTAATATGTCATTCGCTGTATTTCTCAATCCCTTCATACTTCTGTTTAATAAAAAAAAAAAATCTAAGCATATTGGAATGCTTTAGTTAAACCATACAAGTCTGTTGGAAATTTCAGAATTGTGTACTTAATGATGGTTTGGAGAGTTTCTCATGTAACACATTAGGTTCCTTAATGTGCCTGGAGAGGTTCTTACATGCTACAATCTACCAGAACGTGCTAGCTAATCATCTATGCACTTTCATGGCCTTCGCGCATCCTTCAGCCAATGATCTATTTCAGCAGGACAGTGCACTGCTGCAGTCATCGAGGCATGGCTCGAGGAACATTCATCTGAGTTTGGGACCATCAAAGGCCCCAAGGTTCCTATATTTAAATCCAATCGAATCTCTCTGGGAAGCCATAGAGCAAGACATCAGATCTGCGTCTGGGGACCGATATCTAAGGTGCAGTTGTGGACAATGCTACAACGGGCATGGCTGGAAGCAACCCTCTGGCATCTGGTGGTGACAGTGCCTTGTAGAGTATATGCTGTTATTTGCTCTAGAGGAGGACCCACCTGCTGTTAGGTATCTCTAATGTTTTGTCCATTGAGTATATATTCCAGTCAATTAAAAAAACTCAGTCACTTGTAAAGTCGTACAGTTCAGTTTATTCCATATACATTTATCAGTTACATCTAGGTATGGTAGTATAAAGAACTCATGCTTCCTATGAGACCAATTGAACTTGAACCGAATCTGTTACTTTGATGATTATATGAATCAAGTACAAGAGGTGATATGTTACAGTAGATATATTAAGGGTTTTCCCAGTCCTCTTGTAATCCTGGCATAAGGTGCAAGAGGTGATTGCCCCTTCAAGTTACTGATGGAGTCGGAAACTGGAAGGAGAAATAAACTGATAACTATGGTTATGTGAGTTAGTTTATCACTCGCATGGGCAAATGGGTTTTTCATTTTGCAAACTCTAGAAAATCAACTGTAGAATCCACAAGATTTCAGACAATAACACATTCCGTTAGGGTTAAGGACCAAGAGATGGCAGTACCTCTTTTCCAGTCTCTTCACTGCATGCCACTTATAGTTGGTGATAGTCCTGGGCTAGCCATCTCTGATTGGCTATTGGTGGAGATTGAACTGTCCACATAGTCTCCCAAAAGATAGGCTAAAACATCATTTTTTAAAAAATATTTAACCTATACATGAGAGGTTCAAGAACCTATAGCACATTAGTGCCATGTGTATAAGGTGCAGATAGACGTTGAGAAACAAGAAACCTATTGACATTCTTCTTAAAGAGCTGTAAGGTTGAAATTGTTGGTGAACACATCATGAGGAAGACTGTTCCAGAGTACACACAGATGGAATAAATGAAAAAGAGAAGAAGCAGCTGCAATGAGTTTGCAGTTGTACTGTGAAGGGATGGACAGCTGCTGCTCTTTTAACAGGCCTAACATCAAGTGGAGGAATGATATTTGCCAGCTCACTGGAGGAGTGACTATGAAAGCATCTATGTGTGATAGACGTTACAGTGAGCCAGTAGGGGGATGTCATCAGTGCCGAATTGCTCACCTCTGGACAGCATCAAGAATTCCAAGAAAATTCTAAGAATGGGTACATTTCGAATTTGTATAGGGTTAGTAGTTGGGTGGATGTAAAACAGCTTCTTTGGGAGAGAGGAATGACTAGTTTTTAGAAGCTGAGGAAGCTAATGAAGTGATGTGTTTGCACCAAGAGAAGTTGAAAGTAAACATCACTCCCCAAGGAGAGTGTATTTGCATGTTACTGAGGATAAGGGAAAGTGAGCAGAGATTCGTTTGCGAGACAAGAGGAAGAACTGTGTTTTTATGGCATTGAAGGTGACTTGGTTATCCTTGCCTTGCTGAAAGATGGTATGGAAATCAATGTTTAAAGCACTGGTTGCAGATGATGTATGTCTGGGAACTCCGTGGTCTTCCGAAGGAGTAGGATGAGTGTAGTGCTATTGTTGGCAAAGTTATGGACAGGATTTAAATTAAGGGGATATTAAATCCCACATTGTTTTAAAACCGAATAAGAAACTCAAAGATCTAAATCAAAGAGTTTCATGCCGAATATAGTAACTGTAAAAGTATCGGCGACTACTAGCGTAAGCTAAAGTACGTAGTACAAACTAGGGCAGCTCTTAGCAAAGGTGGAGAAAGTTCTGATCACTATTCTTAGTATTTCACGTAATGTAAAACCCATCTCCTAGGAGATGTATGATGTTATACATTATGTTATGGTAGGAGGTCACTACCCAGACCAGTTTCGATCTTTATTGAGATCTCATCAGTGAGTAGCTATACCAAATATAATACTAAGGGTATAGCGAAAAGAACTTATATACTCTGCTATATGAGTTGTCAAAAAAGGTGCACCCATAAATTATTTAAAATAGAGCCAATAGGCTTCATTTCAGCGATGTAAACATTATTTAAATTAAGGGGATATTAAATCCCACATTGTTTTAAAACCGAATAAGAAACTCAAAGAGTTTCATGCCGAATGTAGTAACTATAAAAGTATCGGCGACTACTAGCGTAAGCTAAAGAACGTAGTTCGAATACGTAGTACAAACTAGAGCAACTCGCAGCAAAGGTGGAGAAAGTTCTGATCGCTATTCTTAGTATTTCACATAATGTAAAACCCATCTCTTCAAATGAAGCCTATTGGCTCTTTATTTTAAATAAATTATGGACAGGATTTGTAGTGATTGAGAGTAAGTAATTTATGTTAAGAGAAAGACGGTAGGTGAAAGAATAGAGCATAGGCACTCTGGCATTGATGACAGAGCTCAATGAGAGGGTACCATCCACCATGACACACAGTGAATGACCAGAAAGAAAGCTAGCTACTCAGTTATGGAGGGTAGCAGGTAGACTGAACGAAGGCAGTTTGCAAAGCAGGCCTTGATGCTAAACATGATCGAAAGCCTTGGAAATGTCAAGGGCAACAGGTGAGGCAACATGTTCAGTGGTGAGTGATGTAGGCTTTATGTTAGCAGGTGAGCTGAAGGCAAGGCTACTGTTTGGACAAGAGACGAGTTTTCAGCTATTAGCTTTTGTGAAGTTGGATTTGCTGATAGTTGATTTATATTTAGTGTGTACTTCCACATAGGGTGAGTATAAAGTTTGGGTTCTTGATGCAAGCCACCTGCAGTAAGCTGAGCTTTTTTTCCCCCTTGCTTTTATAGATCTCTTGAACTAGGGCTTGGAAAGTGAATGAGAATTTGGGATGGAATGACAGATGAATGCCTTCCTGCCACTGTGGGTGATTTGTTCAGTGTAGATGCCAGAGTCAGAAGAGCAGAAGCAATGGTCATGTCATGGGAAAGAAGTGTAATAGGTCCAGAGATCATCCCACTTTGTAGTGCCAGAGGATATGAGGTTGCTTGTGGTTAGAGGAGGGGCATTCTGACCACAACTCAGACCACAATCTTGTGGTCTGAGTTGCTGATAGAGGTTAACTCCACAATGTGTGGAAGGAGAACTAGTTTTTAAAAAAGATCAAGGTTACTGGAAAAGCGGAGGGGATTATTTGGAATTCGAGTAGATAGCTGCAGTTTGCATTCATTGCTTATAGCAAAAACTTCTACATCACATCAGCTTGATCGGTATGTTACAGAAGGGGAGTTGGAGTTTTGGGCATTCAAGTCACCTGGAATGATTAACTTCTCCGTTTGGATAGCTGGATGGTCCTTTCCTTTCATGGAGAGGAAAGTGGTCTTTGTGATTTTCAGAGTTTGGGGACCAGTAAATGCAGCAGATGAATATTACTAAGTGGGGCAAGGAAACGTTTTTCTATGATTACATTTTAGTGTTGGTCAACAAACAAGTCAAGATCACTTAAAAGTGGATGTAATTGGCATTATTACAAATTTCTCTTGGCATAAAGGTTTAACACTTAATATTGTCTGAGGAACTTTTTGTAATCCTTTCTTTGACCATTTCCCGAGTTAATCATCTGGCATAGACAAGTAGGGTTTCTTCTCAGAAACTCAACTATTTAATTCTACAACTCAAAAAAGCGAGTTCAGAACATATCAGACAATAATATATTGCGTTAGGATTAGGTTATACGAGATGGCCACACTTGTACTCTTCACCGCAAGCTGTTTATAATTAGTGATAGATTTGGGCCAGCTATCTCTGGTTAGCTAAGAGTGGAGATTGATTGTTGCTCACTTTACAAAAGTTAAAAGCTAAAACAGACTCACCTATTTCCTTTTGGGAATAAAAGGTGTTAGCAAATTTAATTTTTACAGCCGTCTAAATTTCCTGACTGGAATTTCTTCCATTACATCTACTTTACCTTCATGTTTAGTGACAAGCCTAGACTATTCCTTAAAATTTCTAAGTTCAATCACAGTTACACTCGAAATTTCTGCATTCCTTCATAAATATTCTGTCTGCCATTTCTACCATTACGTCTATGAACAATGTTCATCATAGCTCGAGTCTAATTACACCACTTTTCAAACGTTGTGAACTTCAGCAGCGATTAGCGACATTCAGTTTATCCTACAACCTCCCACCAAATCATTCTTCCTTTTAATTCATTCCTGTTTCTGCCTTATTGCAGAATGCGCTGGTGTTTTTTCAGGAACTGTAATTATAATTATTCAAAAACAAAAAAAAAAAAAAGTGCATCTCACTTTGCTGGTAGTCTCAAGGATAATAATTGTAGTGTATAAAATTATCGCTGAAAGCTATTTAGCGGACTGTACATAACTTCCGTTTGTAAGAAAACAAAATAAATAACTGTCCTTATGAGGAAAGAGTTTGATTTCCTACTAAGAGAACGTTTTGTCTTTCTGCATAAAAGGGAAAAATAACCTTAGGGAAAAAAGGATTTGATTGTAGCTCATAAAGGTAAGGTTAGCGTTTTGAGTTTCAATTAGATAGGCATCTTTCTGCTGTCGCTGAGTTTCTTATTAGCATCGAAAGAAAGAAAAGACCTTCAATATTGTATTTTTAAAATCACATAGGTAACATGATTTGAATGAAGATGCAAAATGAAAATTATGGGAGTACTATTTTAGTGAAAGAACAGTCATCTGGATAACAGCTTTAGAAAGTGTTATATTACATTATGGGGGGGGGGGGAACTCAACTACAACGATATATGTTATGGAGTAAACCGGTTTATTAGCAAAAAATATATATGTACATCCCAGTGGCAGCTCGTACATGACACTGCAGCACTCCCAAAGAAAAATGAAAAAATGAAATTTTGTTTGTGTTTATAAATAATAATGCTTACAACATTATATAAATGCAATACAACATGTTAAAGGTTACAGCTTATGTTTTGACATTGATTGAATATTTAATAATTGGAATTATTCGATTAACGCTTTAGATTACGAAACAAATGCACTGCATCTAACGCAGTGTTAGAATGGTCACGTTAGGCCAATTGCAGCTAGCCTCTCCGATATAAGTTTGCGCTTCTTAACGTTACAAGTGATTCCGACACTACTCGTTTGAGCAGTGTATCGTATGCTTGTGCGCGTTATTTCTGTGAGATACGAAACTTATTATTGGTGCGAATCTGGGGAAGAAAAATGAATAATAGCAGGGGAAAATATTCATCCTTTCTTTGCTGTTAATTGTTTACTTAGAGACTGCATGTGTAGAATGGAAATAAGTTATCAATGGATTAGTCATCAAATCAACATATTTTAGCAAAATTTGTACATTGATGTAAGTACCATTCGACAGAATATTGCAATGCCAGAAGGAGGAGGCTAAAGGCATAATAAGCCAAATGAAAGCGTCTACGGTAAACGGATATGAAAACTAGAGATACCATCTAAAACTCACATGGGGATTCATTGACAACTTGTTCTGAAGAATAAGAAAGCTAAAAATCCATATAATTCCTACTGAAAAGTCAGCCAGACAACTCGCCCTGAGACAAGCATTGGGTGATCGATTGGATCAACCTATGTTTCTTTTCTGTTTCAATGGTTTATTTATTTAAATAGCAGGTTGGCAGCCGTCGTTCTTCATTTCTTCCCATTTTGTGCAGCTCTGAAGATGTTGATGCGACTTTTGCCTATTATGGCTCACGTGCACTATGAAATGATGCTTCGGTATGCCCGTTTCTTTCCTGCGTTGTAGCGTTCCTGTGATTCAAAATTACAAGCAGTGCAAATAGATTTTATTTGCATTTGCTTTGTCTTATATATGGTAGTTATTTACTTTCTGGGTTTAAGCCCAATTGCAAACAGCCCTTGTAATTGACAACACAACGTAGCCTCTCCCTCCTCGTTTTCTTTTTTAATATACTTTTAATGCCCCGAATTTTACGGAAAATCGGAGCGAATATGCGCAATTGACACAGATGGGATTAACCTCCCTCTCGCAGCATTACTTTGGTTTCTATGAAGCCAGTTACTTGGCCTCGACAGTCTAATAAGCTTAACACGTAAAGGGATGATGGAAAATTTTTTATGAACATTTATATGGGGATTAAGTTTCATATCGAATGATCGTTTTGGGCAAACGCGTTAGAGAATTCCAAATCACACGATAACTTTTTCACTTCAAACCTTAGTTTAAAAAATGCATCTTTGAGTTCTCACAAACTCTGAATTATAAGCCGATTTGAACATTCATTTCAGTTGTTTCTTTGGGATGGTAAACTTTGGCATTACTTATTTCTTTATTCGCCATTTGAAGATAAGTGTACTGAAATGTGTGTGTGTGTGTGTGTGTGTGTGTGTGTGTGTGTGTGTGTGTGTGTGTGTGTGTGTGTGTGTGTGTGTGTGTGACGAGCGCGGATATGACCTCCACAGGGCAGAACGCAACGACGGTTCATTCCATCATTTTCTGTCACTTAGTAATATAAATAAAATGGAGATATTACAGCATTGAGAATGAGTCATAAAACGTGAACTGCACTTGATTCTTATGTACTAAGCGCGAAGTGTTTGTTTATATTCACCGGAATTTTCCATTTGTTTACATTCTTTGAATATTTCCTTTCCAGGATAAAAATATTAGCAACGAAGCGTCTACTTTTCGTTTTGTTATGGGAATGCCGAAAGCGCGTAATGACAATTGCAGACATCGCTGATATTACGCATTCTTCGAAGAGAGCTTTCGCAGTAAATCTACAATATTTAATTCCAGTTAGGTTCTTGATCGATTTGAATGAATGAACAAACGCCAACTTAGGAAACTTAATACATAGTTTAAAAAAAAAAAAAAAAATTGGAACGTCAACTTTTTTATTTTTATTTTTTTTTACTTTGAAACTTAATTAAATTTCCTAACGTTTCATAGCTACTCTAGAAAACTGTTTGCACTTTGACTTCATCGTAGCATTCATCTGGAGCGAGTCCTTTGAAGTTCATTGTTGTGTGTCGATTCTCATAGTCACTAACTGTCTTTCATCTCCTGAAATGAGTTATGTAACAGACCGATCAACTAAGCGATTCGTTAAACTTTTCGGTCATTGCAGTACGCATACCAGCCACTATATTAGAAACCTTTATGCAGATGTACAAGTATATGCAGAATACTTGATCACGTGCGTCACCAGGTGTTCAGACAAATATTTAAGAATGCTGCAGGTTAGTAATCGTCAACAGAGAGAAGGACCCAGGGTAATAGATGGCAATGCTGTATCCCAGATTTTTCCTATGACGGAACACTTCACAAATCCTGAAATTTTCACAGAACACCTTGGTTATTTTGTAATGTATTAATAATTAATTACGGCATAATCATAAAGAATATTAGTACACTTATGTATGCGGTGTGACATGTTGACAAATATAAAATTACATTTAAATCAGTTATCAATCACTGGACTAATTGAAATCTTGTAGCATATTGTAGTTTCCTCAGGCCAACATCATTAATTTTTAATAATTTATAAATTAAATTATTATAATAATATTATAATTTATAATATTATTATTATAATTATAAATTTATAATATTATAAGTACTTAAGAGTGAATGCAGACTTTTTTCCTGTGTGCTGGTAGTTTTCCCCTCCTTTTGTACATCCTGGAGGCTTTGTAGGCTGGAGGTGGTTGAATCACTATCTGTTGCATCACAAACACTTTCAATAATAGAGTTCTTAACACTAAAATTAAACAAAGTCCCTTGTCTCTTATTCATATTAAAATTTAAATCTGTAGGCCTATTACTTTTAAAAAATCACGGCACTACGGTTTCGAAACAAACACTTTCACCCTACAATACGAACTTGCAAAGAACGTATTCAGTATTACTAGATTTGAGAACCGGATACAAGACTACCTTGATCTTCAATTTCAGTGGAAAAATTTTCTTTATACTTCCTTGCTGATTGGTCACTAACAGTTGCAACACATATGTTTCGTTCAATTTTGAGAACAGAGGATACGCCATCCATTGTTGTAATCGGTTTGCAGGCAATTTTTATGACCAGTCATAAACAGCGGTATTCCCTTTCCGAATTACTTCCATGTTCAAAAATACACCGCTTGGTCACTGACATCACGGAACACTTTTTCACTTCCGCGGAACACAGTTTGGGAAACCCTACTGTAGCTAATGAATTTTTAACTGAGGCTCGGCTATTGCCGTTATTCAGCCATGACTAGAACTTTTAGCTCAATAACACATCATCTACACATTTCCTTCAATCAGATGAAGGGATAAAGAGTCAAGGACTTAGTCCATCCCCCCCTCCCCCCAAAAAAATCGTCAGCAGGTGCACGAGTGCCATAAAGGTTTTGGTGATGGTCGGCAAGCATTTCGATAAGTTTATTAGGATTTTTCGCACATTAGTTGATTATGTTGGAAGGTGATTATGAACATTATATAAACTTAGTGTCATACCGTTGTTTATAGTAATTGATCTCATTCGATGATCATCAGTAACTGATTAACAGGTAAGAATTTGATTTAATTTCCCGTGGAAAACTTGAACTCGGACGACTTAATCAAAAATTTAGACCGACATCAAGCGCTTGATCTTTTTAAAAACGTGTTGAAGAAGTTTGAGGTCTAGTGTATATTTAGGATCTATATTCACGGCAAGTGATCCGGAAGGTGACGACGCTGGTACAGAGGGTGAAAGTACAGTGTAAACCTAATGGTCTCCCCACCTAAAGAGATCCATCAGTTAGATTCAAAGAAGGGACATATCAGTAAAAGACGAAGGACTGAAGAAGATCCCATGGAAGATGACTCTCCTATTAAGGATGTGCCATGTAAGAATGAGAAGGTTCCTCCAGTCGTTCTCCGCAACAAAGAAAAGTGGACTTCGGTCACACAAATCATTAAGGATCAAAATATTGCCTCCTACTGGGCAAAAAATACAGATGAAGGCATAAAAATGCAGTCTACCATAGTTAGCGATTACCGTCAGTTAACTCAAGTTATGGACAATTCAAACTTATAATACCACACTTTTGCCCTAAACAGTGATAGAAACCTGAAGATTGTACTTAGAGGAGTCACTGAGGGCATCACCTCAGAAGAGTTCGCTACAGAGCTTATCAGTCATAGTTTGACTCCAATTAAAGTGAGATGGATGTGCAGAAAGGACAAAAAGCAAATGACACTTGTGGTAGAGGAAATTAACAACACTCAAAAACAAATCTACGAATTAACATCAATCTGTGGTCTCAGAATTACTACTGAACCCCTTAGAAAGAGGACATCAGCTAGGCAATGCCACAGATATAAGACATTTCGCTACCCCAAAAAGTTGTGTAGGACTAACTACAGATGTCTGAAATGTGTGAAAATCGCCCAACTAATTCTTGTGCCAAATCTAGAAATACACCTACCAATTGAGTGAGTCTCATCCTGCCAACTGCAAAGAATGTAGTTTCTATCCCAAAAATTGATGGACGAAGAAATACGCAGCCTCTCTCCCATTCGTCCATCCTTTTCAATCATACTGATCATCCTCGAACTTAAATAAACACTAGAAACCAGGAATAAAAAGCTACCACTGAACAAACTTACGCCGATGCGGTGCGTTCCAAGAAATTGACACGCCATGAACAAATAAATCCCAACCTAAGTGCGGTTATAACCGCCTCACTAGCTACCATGCTACAAATTTTACAAATCCAGCCCATCGCTGATTTCTACAAGAAACCCACTCTAATTGTAGTTAGTAATGAATAGAAACAAAATTCTACCAAACTCTCTCCTGATCGCCACTTGGAATGCCAATGGCCTCATCAACAAAATCCTTGAACTGCAAGAATTCGCATTATATTAACTGCAAGATACAACCTAGATGTAATTTTAATCAGTGGGACGTATCTTCGGCCAGCAAACAATTAGAAATTACGAAGATACAATATATATATATATATAGTATATTACAATGATAGACTCCATTCCAAAGGTGGTGGTACTGCCATCTACAGTATATTAAAAACTACGTTAAACATAATGACATAACCAATCCCCAAACGAAAAATCTGGAGATAACAGGCATTGAAATTTACACCAACAATACTGGAAAACTTAAAATATATGCAGCCTGCAACTCGCCAAGTAAAATTTTACTGATGGCGGATTTAGACGCTATATTAGGTATCATAGATTCAACCATTATTACAGGGGTTTAAATGCCAAGCATTTAGCATTGATCAGCAAAACGACCACTAGAAATTGAACTGAACTGAATCGTACAGTGAATGAGGTTCAATTATGTTGCAGTAGCAGGTCCCACAGAACCTACTCATCATGGTACTTTTGGCAGTCCAGATATTGCTATCCTATGAGATATCACTATCAGCTGTAAACGGTTAATGAACTGTCGTCAGCCCACAACCCTATCGTAGTTTTCCCAATCAAGAATGGGGAAATAAACTATATTTCCTGGTCCTGAAGATCACTCAATTTGGAAATTTTTTGAAAACTCCCTAACAAACGTAAATCTCTCTCTCCCCTATTCAGATCGAGAGCGGTATATACGAGTAAGCTAAGGCAACTCAGGGATACGGGGATTATATTCTCGTAAACTCTCGGGTCAACTTACGAAACTTTCATAGTTTCTACAAGCATTCTGCTTTGAAATAATTTTGGATCTAATATCCACTTTGCCGATATAATTATAAATTGTTTCGGACAAATAATATTTTCAGACCGACGATAAGTGTGGACTATGATACTAGGATTGTAGTATTTTCCTTCAACGTAGAAACTTGCTGACATCATTCCAATACACAAACATGGGAAATACCAGCAGTTTCCTCAAAACTACTGATCCATCAGCTGACTGTCCAGTCTAGGAAAAACTGCGGAGAAAATCTCATCTAGATTGCAAGAATCAACAGATAAATTAAACCTCATTCCAAATGAACAATTTGGTTTCAAACGAGGCCATAGTACATTACAGCAAATCCATCGACTTTTCGAATTCATTACTACAGGATACAACTGGAAACAGTACACTGGTGCCGAATTCCTGGACACTGCAAAGAATTTTGACAAAATCTAGTGGCAAGGTCTTCTTTACAAACTCATCAAAGCAAATATACAAAAAAAATTAATACTTTAATTAAATCACCTCAGTGACATAACAATGCAGGTAAAGATCAGTGGAATAATCTCTACAAAACGCATTATTCTAGCTGTAGTTCCACAAGACTCATTGCTGGTTCCACTTTTGTTCTCAGTCTACATGGTGGATATCACAAAAAATCCTATGATGACCATCACAACTCTATACGCAGATGATACCGCAATATTAACAAGATCTTTCCCTCCTTAGCTGCCAACCAGAAGACTACAAGGGAATATTATCACACTAGAAAAATGGTTCTGTGATTGGAGGCTTCAAGTAAATCCTCAAATAATCACAGCCATACTCTCATTAGAAGACTAGTATTCCCCAAAGGATAAATCCAAATTTAATGCTACTAAAATCCCATGGCAAACAGAAACTAAATATATTGGGACACAATTAGATAAAGGCTTACGATTTAACAGTCACGTCCAACTCATGTATACGAAAGTATCCAAAGCTATCGCTCAACTTATACCTAAGATTAACCGTCATAGCAAACTAAATATCAGAAATAAACTATTACTTTATCAGATGGTGATACGTCCCATAATTACCTACGCTGCCCCAGCTTGAACCATACTTCCGAATCTAACATACTAAGATAACGAGTACAAAACAAATGCTTATGGATGATGATATTCTTATACTGATGATATTCTTAAGACCAATGCAGGATGTGAGAGAACGAGGGGCCATCCCTGGAGATTGTGTAAGAGTGTGGTTAACAAGGGTGTTAGGACTAGATTTTTTACTCGGAGGGTTGTGAATGGGTGGAATGCTTTGCCAGAACTGGTTGTGAATGCTTTAACTGTGAATGAATTTAAGGAGAGGTATGACAGGTATTGTGTAAATAATGGTTAGTGTGTCAATGTCGGGTCTCCCGCGATGAGTCTTTTGACTCCATGGAGACACCGTTAAAATAATAATAATAATAATAATGATACCAGACGTCCTGTGGTTAAACAGATTCACCACGATACCAATATATATTATCTTTCCTTTTCTTCAATCTCTAGCAGTGAAGTTCTTTTCATATGCGACCATGCACCCAAATCAACTGATCAAACAAGCTATTGACTACAATGAATTTGATCACGACAAGTACAAAAGACCTAAGGCAATTGTACTATCCAATGAGAATATTTAATTCCAAAGCTCCACAAACTATTCCTACCACTACGATTTCTTATACAGACGAAGGGGGAGTATGCAGGGCCGGCGCTACTATTTAGGCAAACTAGGCAATCGCCTAGGGCGCAAGCCATGAAGGGGCGCAAAACTTCAAGCTATGCTTTATTCATACTTTACTAAAATATCAAAATTAAATAGTGATATATGATTTAGGTAATGATTCTTTTTCCTTATCCCTCACACATCACACTATTTTACTGTTTAACTCTTGGTTCTTTTTTGTTCCTTACCTAAATGATTTGAACTTACCGCTATTTAAAATTCAGTTAAGATAAATATTTTAAAACGTTAACATTTTAAAATATTAAATTTCGGTATTTTTAAGTTTTTTTTTTTTTTTTTTTTTTTTTTTGTAAATGAATTATATCAGAGAATTTTCAAATTAATTAAAAAAAGAAAATAAAAAAATCCCTATTAATTTAACCTGAAAGACAATTTTATTTTGTTTAATTTCAATTAGAAACATTTTAGTTTATGAAATAAGGGGCGTACTTGTAAACTTTGCCTAGGCCACAAAATAACCTGGCACCGACAGTGGGAGTATGAAAAGTAGTTTTGCTTCACCCATCATATCAGTAGCGTTGTTGTCGCTGTTGTAATAGTTAATAGTGTTGATCGCAATGGGAAAAACAAAAGTTCTTTTAAAGTTCGATTAACGGCTTATTATGGATTAGTGTCCGTCTGGCTGCAACGACGATTTTGAAAACATTAGAGCCAACTGGGTTTTACATAGGGTGAGATATCCCGGGTGTTAAATCAGTGGAAAAACAATCTACTTTGCTTGTCTATGTGGTCCTAAGACAGTCTTTTGAACAAGATCGCCGTCATCTGAGAGGGCTTGTACGGACACACAAAACTTCTTGTGTTTGTGTGTTCGAAGGCTGTTGCCGACACATATCTCACCGAACTATGCACAGGGGCTTGAAGAAAATTGGTATTGGCAATCGCCAAAGGAAATTCAACACGGAATTAAATCCAGGTTTCTAATTCAGTGGCCGATATGTGTATATACGACTGATTTTTCTATAATGGTATATAACTGATTTATCTGTTCAATTGTATTATTTTTTACACCCAGGTTTGTTCTCCCAAGTGAATGCCAAGAGAAAATGCTGGAGAAAAACCTAACTTGTCTAACCAATTTATTAGGAGTATTTAGATTTAGTACAACTAGTGCTTACCGTATTCGCAACTGAAGGTAATGAAAGACCTTACATGGAGCCTTGAAAATGAAACGCACTTTGGTGTCAAAGAGAAATGCAAACAGCTTTATTTTCAATGTTAAGAACGTTTAATATGGTATTTTGTTTAGCATCATTGCGTTGTTTTTTGTTGCTGGTATTGTACTGTATCTTGAATAAATAACACATTGAATAAATTCATTTGCGACTTTATATAATATCTATGTCTCTGCAAGGCGTTCTTGACATTTATTTTTAAAATAAAGTCGGAGGAGTAAGAAATTTTGTTTTGTTTACGTGTCGTAAATGAATTCATAAGAAAACCAATACGAAATAAAACCGATGCGAAACGTTTGCAAAGGTGGGTTTTGATTTGGAACTGGGTTGAGTTTGTTTAACGAATAACCTAAAAATAAAATACAAATCAATATTTAAAACGAGATAACACTCCGTTTACCGTAAATATCTCATTCCAACTTGGTTGGTACGCATTCATCACTCTAAATTTGCAATGTTCCTCATAAGAATGCCTACTTTCCTAAAACCGCCTTACATAATCTCCCTTCAAAGTAGGTAGGATTAGCATGGCTTAATCAAATAATCCTCATTAACCAATCACTACAATTAACTTCCAAGTCAAAATACCTTAACCGATAATAATAAGAATGAAAATAATAATAATTGTTATTATTATTACTATTATATAACAGTCTGTACTAAACCAAAAATATATGTAAATAGTCTAAATGTAAATATAGACCCCGATATACGACTTTTTGATAAATGACAATAAATATGGGTTTGGTCACTGTCGATCAACAGGTGATCTTTTCTCTTATATCACTCACATCTGGACAAATATCATGGAAAAGTTTGGTGAATCCCTTGACGTCTCCAACGTCTTCGGTCTGATTGGCACAAAGGCGGGTTAAGCAAACTCCCATCATTTGGCGTACCTCCTAACTGCTGCCAGCTTTCTGACTGGACGCTCACTTTCAGTGATGGTGAACGGTCACTTATCTTCTAAGTATACAAGCAATGTAGGGATTCCACAAGGCTCTGTTCTCTTACCCACCCTATTCGTCCTATATATAAATGATTTACTCTAACAGACTACGGACTCAATAAATGGTTTTGATGATGACAGCACATTACATTCCTCCCTTTCATTTGACAAACCCAGCAATAGCACAAACCATCATAACCTCCAAATCCCTAACCTAACCTAACCACTATCATTTTAAATGCAGATCTCGAAACATTCACACTGGGGTTTGAATAAACTGGTCAATTTCAATGCAAGAAAAGCACAACTCTGATTCATGTTGTTGTTGTTGTTAACAGTTACCTCCAATTAGAATTTCACCATATGAGACAGAAGCTAACCAATGTTCACACAGTACCTATCATATCTCTCCTTAAACTGATTCACTGACGAATTAACAACTGCAGAAACCCATTCCACTCATTCACCACCTTGGTAGTAAAAAATCTAGATCTTATTCTTTCTAACTAAAAGTTTATTCAACTTCCAATGATGACCTATTAGTCTATCTCATCTGTCATATAGGGAACAATTTCTTTCATTCTCTGAAACTATTTCAGTAACTTAAATGTTTCTGTTATCTCGCCTCTCTTCATTCAATCGGCCAATTTTTGCAAACCATAAATCTTCGATCCCTCTCTTCATACGGAACATTTTACAGTCCCGAAATCATCATTGTTACCTGCCTCTACTCCCCTCAACCACTTCCACATCACCAAGAAAATCAGGCGACCAAATCTAAGCACATTAGTTCAGATGGGTTGAACGTTTCTTCACTTGGTTATACTATAAGTTAAAGATGCCATAAAATTATATTATTGGTTTCATCCTTTATCCAAGTGCAAGCAAACAAACTTTGCACGTGAAACAACTTCACGACTTGGCTATTTTGTATATAGAGGCTAATAACTTCATATCATTTACCTTACTCTCCTATAATGCAGGTCGCATATCCTTACAGATATGTATAATGCTATGCATTATGTTAAGGACCACTACTCAGACCCATTTCGATGTTTGTTAAAGTATCATGTCGAAAATAAACTTTTTTCTCTTCCAGACTTACTTTTGACAACAACCAAATCCCTATATATGATGAGATTTATCTTATTGGGATATACTAGCCTCAAATCTCTCTTAGCACAAACGTATTACAAATATTGCCTCCTCTGCTTTGAAAAAATTAGGTTTTCTTTTTTGCTCGAAGCATGACTTTAACTCCAATCTCTAACTTTATACAAATCACAAACCCGTCCTACCATTGAATATTGCTCCCATATCTGGGGTGGTTTCCCCTTGACGTCCCTAAAGGTACTGGACTGGACTCTGTACATAAAAGGGCAGTCAGATCTATCAGTGATATTCCATTCACTGATACACCCATCTCACTTGAACACAGGCGCTGTTTCCGCTGCTTGCATCCTATACAAATACTTCTACGTCAGAATTAGCATCAATAATATCCCCAATCTCTGTCAGATTACTTTCCCATCCATAGTACTAGTCTACTATAGGGTGATTAATCTCTCGTGGATGGCTTCCTCATAAAAAAAGAACACACACACACACACACACACACACACAAGAAAATGGAGGCACAGTGTCTCAGATATTTCAGTAATGCTCAGTGTTAAAATAGATATATAGCATAGCTTACTACAGCTGCAATCAAGAGTTACAACAACTAATGCAGCACAGATGGGAGAGGGAGAGAGAGAGAGAGAGAGTCACACACGGCTTACCATCCTTCAAAACGACCTGAAATGTCCTGTGCTGTTTTCTGGAGTTGCGATGATGATATATGGAATGCTCAGGTGTTTCGTAAATTCACTTTCACAGTTGGAATTTTGTTCCAAATTCATTGAATTTCAATCTATAGTTGTATTTACTTGGTCAATTTTTTACTCATGTGTTTATTCTACTCTGCTGTGGTTTTGCTTTTGCGATACATAATATATCTCATTGTTTAACTACAGTGATGTGTGGGATATTTTATTTGAGATGTGTACTTGTTTGAATTTTAAAGTTCCATAATATCTTTGCATTTAAAAAAAACTTTTCCAGTTGCATATTTCCAAGGGGTTTTGGAAGTTTGGACAGCATATTCAAAATTTGCAGTTCAAGTAGACAGTTTTTACAACCGAATATTATTATTAATTATTACTTTATTCACACAATTGAAACACAGTCAAAACGAGATATCATTCAAACATCTGGCTGGTGAAACTGAGCAATTCAGATTCTACCCAATTATCTAAAAATAGCGTGTCAGGTAGCGTCGTAAAATATGGACTGTTCCAAATTATGCTGCTTTCGGTAGATCATATGGGGTCACTTGGCCAGCCTGGCTGGCCAAGTGGTTAGCGTATCCACTCTCCAGTCAAAAGACTGCGGGTTCGAATCCCATCGTGGGCATCGATGTTTGTGATTGTCTTTGGTAATACTAGTGGTGGTGGTTGGCTGTAGATGGCGTTGGTGTAGTTGCGGTCAGTTGGTGGATTGAGTGGCGGAGACAGAATTGTAGAGCAGGTACCTTCCCTTGATGAGTCTTTCACTCCCTGGAGGTGTCTAACAATAATAATAATAATAATATTTAATTCTTGTAAATAGTTGGATAACATCTTTGAAATTGAGCTAAGTGCACCAGTAACAACTGGGATATCTTGAGTGTGTTTAATTCACAGCCGACCAACTCCGATTGCTAGATCTCGGTATTTAGTGATTTTTTCCAATCACTAAATACCGAGAGATCGACAACAAAGAATCGATGTTATTATCAGCGAGTACTGCGATGCCAATAACCCAAACTTGTCCATGTTCATAGATATAAAATCAGGTCTATCGTGTTCCAAATGCCAATCAGTTTGTATTCTAAAGTCCCAGAGAGTTTTTGCTGTTTCATTTTCCAATACTGTGTCTATTTTATGTTGCCACCAGTTATCAGAAGTAGGAAAGTCATTTTTTTGCATACATGCCAATGAATTATTCTGGCAACGTGATCATGGGGGCATTTATAATTAGTCTGAGCTGTCCTGCTACAGGCACTGATTAGATGTTCTAAAGTCTCATGTTTCTAATAGCATAATTTGCATTTGCTGTTATTATTGTTATTCAAAATTTTTGCTTTGATTGCATAATTTATAACGCCTGTTGTTGAGCAGCTAGAATAAATCCTTTTGATTCTTTTTTACTATATCCATAGTGTAGCCATTCCCATGTGTTGGTCATGTCAATTTTTCCCTCAGCATCTCAAAACAAATTCCATTCTGATGTCCTGATTGAAAATACGAAGATGTTCAGTAAAGATTCTATTTTCCGATTTTTCATGTACAGCAGATATAAAATTTTAATATTATATTAAGGAATTTCATATAGAAGTTTTTTTCTTCTTCAAAATCATAGACAAAGGCATCAAAGAAATGTTGAAGAGTAATGATGATGAAGGATCACTTCGAAAATTTCACGTTTATCCACCTTACCGGCCGTTATGGATCAAATACGAATCCGCATACGCTTCGTATCCATCATATATTTCATTGTTATAACAATGGTATTACAATTTTAATAAGCACTTCGCATCCATGATAAAGTGAACGTCTATAGACGTCTTGGCCGGTAGCGTGGTTAATGCTGATATCTCCGAATCGTTCAGGCTGCTGTTGAAAATTACTGGCCAATTAGCATAACAGGAATCATTATCAAGGTCTTGGAGAAAATAGTCAAGGGGAAAATACAAGATTGAATAGATGAAAATGGGATACTGTATCGGGGACAGCACGGTTTTGTGTAGGTCATGCCTCAGTAACTTGCTCACGTACTATAACACAGTGACGGCTGAACTGGATAAGGGTAATGGATTTCCAGTGATTCTACTGGACCTTGCTAAGGATTTGACAGGATACCACATGGAATTCTAATCAGTAAACTGCGGCATATGGGGGATGGATATAGGGTTGGTGAGATGGATAGGTGGGTGGTTGAAGGAGAGATATCAGAGAGTAGTTTATTCGGGAGTAGAGTCCAAAAGACGGCCTGTGACTAATGATGTGCCACAAGGATCTGTTCTTGGACCACTGCTGTTTAATTTGTTCATTAATGATATAGGAAAGGATCTGAGAGGATCAGCTCATTTGTTTGCAGATAATACAGAGTTGGGTAGGGCAATAGTGAATGCAGATGATGTCAAAATTTTGCAGGATGATTTGGATAGATTGGAGGTCTGGGTTAAGGAGAATGAATATCAATTTAATGTGGAAAATGTAAGGTTATACATTTTGGGATGAAAAGATTAGCAGCAGTTTACTACACTGGTGGAACTGTACTCCAGGAAATTGATGAGGCACGAGATTTAGGAGTGTTGGTGGATAAGGAGTTGAAGTTTAGGGGGAACATTGCAAAAAGTGGCCAAATCAGCTCATCAAATCACTTGGTTGCTGAAGAATACGTTGACAAGCAGAGACAATCATTTTATTGTTCCTCTGTATCGAGCCTTGATATGACCCCATCTCGACTACTGTGTCCAAATTTGGTCACCTAGGTTTCATCTTGATGGGGAGGAGGTTGAGAGGATCCAGAAGCGAGTGACCAAGATGTTAGCAGGTCTGTGGAATTAACCTTATGAGAACAGGTTGAGGATTTGTGGGTTGCAAAAGTTGATTGATAGGCGGAGGAGGGGAGATATGATTGAGACATTCAAATTACTGAAGGGTTTCTATAAAATTAATTCAGAAGATATTTTTGAGAACAGGGCTGGTTGAGGGAGGACTAGGGGACATCCATGGAAACTGGGCAAAGGTGTGGTTAGTAAAGGTATTAGAGATGGGTTCTTTACTTTTAGAGTGGTGAATGAGTGGAATGGGCTGCCACAGTCTGTGGTGGATTCTGTGACAGTGAATGAGTTTAAGGTGAGGTATGATAGATACTGTATGAATGTCGAATAGTTGTGATGAACAAGATTTGGGGCCTCCTCAATGAGTCTGAGGACTCCCTGGAGAATAATAATAATAATAATAATAATAACAACAACAACAACAACAACAATAATAATAATAATAATAATAATAATAATAATAATAATAATAATAACAATATTGACTATTAAAGTTGTATGTTTTTGCTAATTCGAAATATTTGTAATGATTTTAGGATCTAGGAGTGTGGGAGGGAATCGAATGCTTCCTCATAGTCTATTCATACCATATTTAAGTTCATTTTTCGTCATTTTGAAATTCTGAGGATCATTTTATCAATAAGGATCTGGTCTTTTGTTCCTCTAGATTTTTTAAAATTTCCCTGTTGTTCAATCGGATGAATTTAATTATCTAACAAGCAGCGGTACATTGAATCTGCTATGACTGCAGTGAACAGGTTAATCATAGTTAGCAAATAGCTCAAGCATAATAATAATAATTACTATTATTATTATGCTAGATTAATTATTAATATATGGGCCAGGTATCTCTGATTGGCTACTGGTGGAGTTTGAACTGCCCACTCAGTCTCCAAAAGATGGGGTATAAAGGCCTCGCCTACTCTCAATAAGGGAATAAAAGGTGTTAGATGATTTATTTTATTTATTTATAATTATTAATAATTATTATTGTTTATTATAATAATTATAATAATAATTACTATTATTATTATTATTTACTCTCGCCGACTCCCTATAGGGAAATAAAAGGCGTTATTGGACATTTTATTATTATTATTATTTTGATATTGCTGCTACTTCTGTAGCTTAATCATATGGTGTTATTTCATTGAATTTATGTTAACGATCAAAAATGAAATGCACGTTAATTTAAAAAAAAAACAAAAAAAACTTATCGATGAGCAGAAAGAAGACTCGATTGCTTCCTTTAGATTCCAGTCCCAGTCATTATTATTTTCCAACCTCCTTCTTTCTTTTCCCGTAGTTCTCGAGTTAGTCATTCTTTAAGTAGGTTTAAGTAGCATTTTTGTTTTCAATATAATTCAGATTTTGAAATCTGAATTTAGTAAGAAAAAAATATGATCATAATTTATTTCTCAGAATAATATGTTAGAAAAATTAGAAACACGAGGAATAAGCATTTCATCTCTCTGTCATAGGATTTTTTTAAAGTTCAAACTATATCACTATATTTCATCAAATGTCATTGTTAAAATAATTAATTGAATGATGAACAGAGTTACAGTACTAAAATTAATGACTAACAACTTCATAATTTAAATTGTAAACAGCCTGATTAGGTTTTTCATACGATTCTATGCCGTGAGATGGCGCTGTGATTTGTTATCCAGATGTTACGCTAGCAGGATTTGGAGAACGCTTCGTATGCCAGGTGTGCGATTTGTATGTTTCATTCCTTTTTGACTGTTGTGAAGCTGTGAAAGGAAGTAAACGCTCAACAATATGTCCTACGCCTACCTCTTCAAATATATAATTATTGGTGATACTGGTAAGAGCGAATATATAACTTTCAGTATTACATTTTTTACCCAGAAGTGACCATAAGTATTCTGAGTCATGCATATCATTTGACACTAGTTATCAAATCAACTCGTTTGGCTGTTGCCACAGAAATTGCTGTTGTTCGAAGAATGGCGTTTTATGTTTTACAGCTGTAGAACTTACTGTTTCATCTGTTTTTTAATTTGTCCATTTAGTTATTTAATATATTTTTTACTTCGATTTATCAACTTTCCATTAAGAGAAAGCAACAACAGATTGCACATGATAAGTTGCGCTTGAGGGAAACAAAATTTGTTTATATTTACTCAGAGTTCATTTTGTCAGTCCTTTTAAAAGCATCCTGGATCATTCCTGTCACATTTCAGTTGTATTTTTTTTCCATGAATAGCATTTTATGATAATTTCAAGAGGTTGTTCTACGCATAATCAATATATTTGTTCCTTTCAAATTATTTAAGTGCATTCTTTGATTCCAAGAATGCACCTAAACAATTCGAAATATTACAGCAAGTTAACTTAATCTTGTTCTGCCTATACTTGATGAAAACGGTTTTCTTTCATTTTTGTTAGATGGTAAAAAAATATAAATGACCCAGTTGCTAGATAACATTTTCTGAATGAAAATAAGATATTTCAGTAGCGGTTAAGCAGAAGGCTTCCTGGAAAAAATTGTGCTGTAAGTGTATGTGATATTTGAGATATTTAATATTAATAATTACAGATGAATCATTCAACTTGCTCTTCCCATGAATATTTAAATATATTAATGTTGATTTACTTCCTATACGAATCCTCCCATGCTTAAAAATTTTTCAAGATGCAGCAGCCACTGTAGTATATCATGTATGAGTCATTTGCCCTCATAATCAACTTTTCAAAACTAACATACATTTTCAGTCAGTAAGAATCAGTTTTTAAATATAGATGATTAATACAGATGATGTATATTCACGGTTGACAATTAAAACAAAATACAAACAAGAAAACTATGTAACATGAGTTTTGTGTTGAAAAATTAAATTATTCCATATTTTGCTCTAAATATAGAATAGCTTAATCTTTTATTTCATAGAAACAGTATATCAAATATTCCTTTCTAACTATGCATGAAAACTACTGTTTTGCTCTATAACTTTTTTTTTAGAATATAAGAACTATTGTGAAGTAATAAGAAATTTTCTGCTCAGCTTGCTTAACATTGTTTAACTGCTTTTTACTGTATTAAAAAAATAAAGACTTGGTAGGTTAATCAAGACAACATAATTATGGAGTAATGTTACCTGTAATTGTGTGTTCATCTACTTATATGAAAATGAAAGTTTGCTGTATGCACCAATTATTAAGCTAATGCAAGATTGTGCCTTGCAACATCTGGCATCCGTAGTCTTTAGTTGCTTAAGTCATAATTTGAAAGCACAAAGTCCCATAGCATTAACTTTCATCATTGAGAATATTATCATTAACAATACATCATTGTGTGTATTGTTTTAGTTTGAAACCTGAAATTGAAAACTGAAATATGAAACTGAAAAAACTGAAACAATGTTAACAAAAAAAAAAAAAAACTTTTTTAGAAAACCCAAAACGTTTTTTGAAGAATCTGTAGATAATAATTGTCATGTTTGTGTCAATATGTTTACATTACTAAATAGTGCTAAATATTTTTCATACCCAAAATGCTGTGTTATTAGTTTGCAATTATAATTATATAATGACTGCAATTGTACAGTGCAGCTTAGGGATATATTGATAGTCACTTGAAAGAGTTGCTATCCTCGGTGGTTGATTGATGCCATTGCCTTGTCATTGACAGGCTGTGAGTACAAGTTCTATGTTTGTATAATAAATAAATGATTTCATTTCTTGACACAACAGTTAAAAAAAAAAGTTTTCTTGGAGCTCAGTTTCCACTTCACATTAAGTAACCCTTGCCATGCACAGTACAGTGCTGTGATTATATCTGGTGTCAGTCAGTGATACATTAAAAAAAAAAAAAAAATTGGAGAACACACAGATCCTGCAAGATCACACACAGAAATGGGTAAAATACTATTCTCTCAGGATAAAAACGGTGTTAATGGCAATCCCAAATGCACCAAAAGCAAAAGGTAATATGTATAGCAGTGCACTCAGCCATCATAACAGCCTTTCCAGATATTAGTACACCTGAAGAAATCCAAATTAATTTCAGCTTAACCTTCTGAAATGTGCTTCTACCTGCTTACGTTAAGAAAATATACTGCATACTGCATCGCACTCTGTGTTTGCATCTTCATCTTCTTGTATACTTATGTAATAATTTCCATTCAGATCTTCTCTGCATGATAGTCTGTTGTGCTTGTAGTGAAGATCAGCATCTTGCCTACTATAACAATGCTCTGTAAATTCTGACTTAGAATCTGATCTTCTCCATCTCTAAGGTGGAGAAGATGGGCTTCTTAGAGAATCCAATCTTCTCCAGGACAACATGTAATCTTTTCTGTATTTATCATATATGCTCAAGACACTTTCTCAAAAGACTCTTCCATCTTTAACCACACACACAGTCATGAATGCTACTTGTATCTACCCCATAGAGACCAGAGAAGATAGAATATGTAACTTGCTCTTTGTTTGCTACTAAGGTAATGAAATCTACAAATTTTTCCAATATAGATAAGATTAAAACCCATCATCCATTGGTCATTGAATTTAATCAACACCTTATGTTAGGCTGTTTAGGAAGCTGTTCAAATTTCACCACCTAGAGAACAAGGAACTATAGCATAATTTAATGAAGAGTGGATCCAAATGATACTCACCTATGAATTATAGAGAAGGTAATTTTAGTATAACCAAGTGAAAAAACTTTCAACCTCTATTTCTAATCCAGAGTATTTTAGTAATAAGGTGTGACACCTTTTGACTACTTGTATATGGAAATATGACTTCTGCATTACTTCAACCTTGGTATCACTTCTGGGTCTGTCAAAGGTCAAAACTATCTGGGTAGTGACCCTTTCCATAATGCATAGCATTAGACATGTCCATAAGGATATGTGCATGGCATTATGAAATACTAAGGCAATTGATGTAAAGTCATTAGCCTCTATAAAAGTTGCCCATTCATGAAGTTACCTTATGCACAAACTTTGTTTGCTTACACTTGGATAAAGGATGTAATGAAGAATATAATTTCTTGGCATCTTTAATTTATAGAGAAGATAATCTGAACTTTCTTATAGAGCTGTGCAGCCTTTCAGAACTGTTGTCTCCTCTATTACATAAAATATGTATCCTTTATCAAAGAAATTAACTGGTGTATTCATTAAATTTCATTAAAACATTAAATTTCTTACTCTGTGGGATGAGCTTCATTAATTGACTCTTGCCAAACAAATGAGATCTGACGGTTTTTATGGTGTGGATGAACTAATCATTTTAGAATCTTTAAATATAACTATATAGAATAACAAAAGACAAACTGCATGTTTGTAATGCAGTTCATGTCATAGCATTAAGGAATCTGTGTGCCTTGTTTTCATTCGTAGGTAAGTTAGCTGATTGCATACACAGGTAGTAAGTTTTTTTTTTTTTTTTTCTCCTAGAAATCGTTTTTTTTTTGTCTTGCCAAACAGACATGCAAACAAAAATCCTCTGTAGTGAGTGTTGGATGGTGAGATTGTGCAATGTGTTGGGATCGTGTGGTGTAAATGGTGGATGGCATGTAGAGTAGCATCTTGCATTGAATTCTTGGACTCCATAGAGGTATCTTCTAATAACAATAATAAATGTAAAAATGTTCATGATAATTCTTAATGATATAACACTATACCATTAAGCATTGTTATGAATAAAATAAAGATACCAAGAAATTATATACTTGGTTTAATCCTTTATCCAAGTGTAAGCAAACAAAGTTTGCGCCTGAAGTATTTTCAGGACTGGGGCAACTCGTGGTAAAGGTGAAGTCATACTTCACATCACTTGCCTTAGTATCCCATAATGCAAAGCACATCTCCTTGCGGACATGTATAATGCTATGCATTAAAGGAAGGGTCACTACCCAGACCGATTTCGACCTTTATTGAGGTTTCATCAGTGGGAGCTAGACCCAGAGGTGATACCAAGGTTGAATTAATGCAGAAGTCATATTTTTCTTATAAGAGTTGTCAAAAGGTGTCACACCTTATTATTATTATAATACTCTGGATTAGAGATAGTTGTTGAAAGTTTTTCCACTTGGTTATACTATAAAATAAAGATACCAAGAAATTATATACTTGGTTTAATTCTTTATCCAAGTGTAAGCAAACGAAGTTTGCACCTGAAGTATTTTCAGGACTTGGGCAACTGGTGATAAAGGTAGTATGACTTCATTGGTATCACCTCTGGGCCTGGCTCCCACTGATGAGACCTCAATAAAGGTCGAAACCAGTCTGGGTAGTGACCCCTTCCCTTAATGCATAGCATTATACATCTCCTTGTGGAGATGTGCTTTGCATTCTGGGATACTAAGGCAAGTTATGTGAAGTCATACCTCCTTTGCCTCAGTCCTGAAAATACTTCAGGCGCAAAATTTGTTTACTTACACTTGGATAAAGAATTAAACCTTGCAAATATATAATTTCTTGGTATCTTTATTTTGTAGTATAAACAAGTCGGAAAACTTTCAACAATTGTTATGAATATGAACACTTAAACCTTTCTTTACATAAGTAAAAATGTTATAAGAACTGAATGCCAAAAACTCACCACTAGACTTTATTTACTTTTTTTTTTTAGTATATCCCATCCACAAAAAGCTGTTAGCCTTTACCGTATTATATTAGCATCAAAGGAGCTGTGGATTAAATAATCTGGAAATCCTGCTTTATCAACCAGTTATGCACTATTTTTGAGTCACTTCAGACCTCCAGTAATTAGTGGTCTTATCAGGAAATGAAATTTGTTTGACACCTTCACAAATCATCTGTACCCACTGTGCAATTCAAACCTACATATTTGGTTGGAGAGTGGATATTACTAACCACTTGGCCAGTCAGTTATGAAACTTGTGTCATTGTTCAGTTGGTTGACATTGTTTATCATATCCCCACTCTGTATGGTTTAGTTCTGTATAAGAGCACACATCTGGGTAAAATGAGATCTTTTTTTTTTTTTTTTTTTTTTGCATGGTGTGAATGAATTAATCATTTCAATCTGTCATGAATGGTTTCAGTAATTTCTGAACCTTTTTTAAATATAACTATTATAGGTACTATACTGGACTTCTTCTCAGGACACAGATTAGTCATTACTAACACCATGTTTCAACATAAAGATGTGCACAAGTTCACACGGAGAGAAGACACAAGAAATAAGGATACAAGAGGGTACAGAGGATTTGAAATTGGAAGTGACCATACTTAGTACTAAGCATGATAAAAATGAATATCACATTGAAAAGAACAGTATGTAAGAAAGTTTTAAAATGAATAAGTTAGCAGCTTTTACAAGTAAATTGTAATCTCTTTTAATCAGACTATCAGACAGTGTTCAAATCAATTTTAAGTTATGAAGCTGAGAGTTGGGTTAGAAATAAAGCACTTAATCAAAGACTAGAGACTTTGATCTAGTCTTTGATCAAAAAAATTTAGGAGAGTGAACCATTGGCATCAATGGCAGAATCATATTAAAAATGAAGATATTAGAAAGGAACTTAATATTGTTAGCATTCAGAAATGTGTCAACAGAGCTAATCTAAGGTGATATAGTCACATAAATAGAATGGGTGAAGAAATTTAGCAAAACTGGTGTTTGAGGCCAAGATGGCAGGAAAGAGATCCAGAGGAAGACCAAGGTGTAGGAGGATTGATTGTCAGAAGTGCCTTAGAAGCATAGAATGTTAGATATGACAATATTGAAGTGCTCACGAGTAATAGATGGATTTGGAGGAAAATTGTTGATAGGAGATTAATAGTAACATAAACTTAATCATGTAGTGCTGTCATTATAACCTGAACACCCCTTGATGGTACATAACAGGAAATGATGATGATAATGAGGCACTATATAGCATTTTGGTTATTTTGCCTAATAATGCATTGTTGGTGGTGTGATTATTATTACATCCAAGGACTCTCACGGGAAGTCATTCTGCTTTACTCTACTACCTGCATCTCGCCTTATCTCCTATTTAATTCTCCAGTTACAACACTACTACCATCAATGCTATCTACTGCCCACCACCACCAGCCCTAGTATTTTTTGTCTGTAAATGTTACAGTTGTGGGGAAAACCAATCTTCATTTGTGTGCTTTTCTTCTTTATGTCTCTGACAAATTTGTCCATGCTGATTTCACTGGTATAGTCCATCTAACCCACATATCAGATATGAGGCAAAGTACATGTCTCAGTCTTTTTGGCTTCTTAAAAGGAAGATGTGCTGACTTTGGCAATTGTAAAATTGTCGATGTTTATTAGAAAGGATAAAGACCACTTGATGTACTTGTCTAATTTCTTTATAAATTAAAATTGCATAGTTTTTATACATCATTTAATGTTATATTTTTAAATGTAAATATATATTTTTACATATTAAACTCCTGTTTATCCAATCTAGTATCCAGAATTTGCAAATACCAACTATTTCACTGTCTACTTAAACTGTGATTAACTAGCCTTCTTTTTAATAATGCAGAAGATAGAAACATTTATTACACAGGATAAAAAGAAGATAGAAGCAATTTTGTTAGTCTTTCTTGCTTATGACTTGGGTTAAGAAAAATGAAAATTATTACTAAATATCCTTTTGTATTCTTCAAAATATTATTATTATTATTATTCAGGCCTCCATGGAGTCAAAAGACTCATCGTGGGAGGTCCTTCCTAAGAACATAAAGTCTGTCAAGATTCATCGAGGGGAGGTCCCCCCTTAAGAAACACAAAGTCTATCATACCATTCCTTAAACTCATTGATCGTTCTCGCTCTCACCACTCCATCAGGCAATGCATTCCACGGTTCAACCACCCTCCATGTAAAGAAACCACTCCTCACCCTCTTGCTCATAGTTTCTTTTGGTAACTTCCAGGAATGGCCTCTTGTCATCACTCCTTCCCGCTGTTCCACCAAGCGAAAGAACTCCCCAGTGTCAACCCTGTAACCACCTCTCAACAGTTTAAAAGTCTCAATCATATCACCTCTCCTCCTCCTATCCACCAAACTGCAGTCCACATTCCCTCAGCCGATCCTCATAATCAAAATTGTACAGTCCTGAAACCATCTTTGTCATCCGTCTTTGTACCCTTTCCACAGTTAATTTATTCCCTTCAAATCCTGGGAACCAAATCTGAGAACAATAGTCTAAGTGTGGTCTGATCAGAGACTTATACAACAGAATGATAACCCTTTTATCTCTGCAGGTCAGTGTCCTTCTCATAATTGCAGCAATCCTTTGTGTTACCTTCACCACCTTTGCAATATGTCCCCTAAATTTCAGGTTTCTATCAATGATCAATCCCAGATCTCTTGTCTCTCCTCCAGTATAACTCCTCCCATAGAGTATGCAGCATCCCATCGATGTTTCCCAAACCTCAAGATCTTACATTTTGCTGCATTAAACCGACACCCTATTCATTTGCCCATCTATCTAGCTTATTCAAATCCTCTTGCAGGGTTACCACATCTGCATGTGGTAGCCCTGCAAGGCTACCAAATAGCAACAGAAAGATTCAGGTTGTGCAAATACTCAACCATTATGACCAGAAATGGGCATTAATTTGCAAAATTAATGTTTGTTTTCTTGAAGCAGGCAATTCACCCCCCCTGGGGGGGTGAATTGCCTGCTTTTTTCTTCTTTTGTCTTCTTTCTACACCTCTAAAGGAGTAGAAAGAAGACAAAATATACTGAAAAGTACTGCTAGAATGGATGTTCCCAGTTATAGACCATTTTGTATAAGCGTATATGTGGAGTTGTGGTTAAGGCATTGGAGGGAGTGATTAATTAGAATATGATCTACAATTTCATTGATAGATGTCACAGATAGCATGAGTTAAAAAGTATGTCTACTTTAGCAATTGCATTTGATAATTGTGATGAATTTGTTGAATATGGTAAATCATACATCTTTAAAAATTATTGAAACAACTACCACTTTACTTTGGTTTAATATAAACCAAAATAATCACTTGACGTTTCAATCTTCACATAAGGTTATCATCTGGAGTACACACATATATACAAAGAAACAGGCTGGACTATAATCTATGTGGTATGCTGAAGTTACATTGATTTAGTCAACTGTTAAAACTACTGACTGATCTCTGGTAAAAAAAAAAAAAAAAAAAAAAAAAAAAATCCTTGCTACATCAAAGCTAGAGTCCTGCTATTATGTTATTATCTATTAGGTTACAAAATTAAATTAAGCTAGAGAGCAATATGTTTACACAAATTTTTACTATATAACTGTACATATAAATTAGAACAAACCAGTATAAAACCAATAAAAGCTGAAAAATTACTTAGTCAGGGTTTACCAGAAAACTTGAACAAAGTGGGCTGAATGTGTGCCATCCAAATTGTTGAGATTTTTAAGCCACCATTATTATTAAGAATAGGTTGGTTAATCAAAATTTCACAGGCTTCTTTAAATTTCCATTCATACCAGGTTTTTGTATGATGTAAGGAACAAGTGCTTTTCTAATCAATTTGGTTTAGGGTGTTAACCACCTTACCAGCCATTATGGATCAAATACACACCCTCATACGCTTCGTATCCATCATATATTTCAATGTAATGTCAATGGTATTACAATTTTAATATGCACTTCTCATCCTTGTTAACTTGGACGTATATATATATCCTGGCCGGTAGCATGGTTAAGAGCATGATCTGAGAGACCTCTTAAAAGTCAGTGATATTGTGAATGAGCAATACAGAAGATATAAGAATAATCTTAGAAGGGAATTTTACATTGCCACATGGAATATTCGAGGTCTACAGATGGGTGCTCTTGAGATTGTCTGTAAAGAGATGGATAGATATGAAATTGACATCCTGGGAATTACAGAGACCAGATGGAATTGAGAAGGTCACTTCAGAAGACAGGATGGTAAGCTAGTTATTTACTCAGGTGGTGACTCAAAACATCATGTGGTAGCTGTGATAGTGAAGACAGCTCAGGCAAGAAACCTTCTTGGTTATAACCCCATTAATGATAGGATACTTTCTATTAGACTTAAAGCTCAGCCTACCAATGTATCAATCATGGTAGTTTACACACCCCACAATGATAGGCCTGAAGAAGAGTGAGCACTTCTATGAAAACTTACAAACTATTTTGGACTGCCTACCAAGGAGACACATACTTTACATCTTAGGGGACTAAAATGCAAAAGTGGGAAAGAGTATAAGAGTTAGGCCGGAGTGTGGCATATTTGATCTAGGTGAAGTGAATGCAACATCCGTGGTGAAAAACTGTTGGAATTTGCCCATGCTAACAGATTAGTTATTACTAATACCTGCTTCCAGAAACACCCAAGGCGGATCTGTACTTGGATATCTAACATTGATGGGTAAAGGTACCAGATTGATTACATCCTGGCTCTCCAGCGATGGAAGACAGACATCTCTGATGTGCACACTTCTCCTGGAGCAGATTGTGGTACAGACCATGAACTAGTCAGAGCCATAGTAAGACTAAGACTCTGAAAACTTCCAAGTCAGGCACATTCTACTAGATTGGATGTTAGAGTAATTACTAGTGGATTTACAGAAGAAACGTCAACTCAGTTGGATGATTTTCTGTAGACCAATGAGGAGAACTCACCAGAAATGCTTTGGGAAGGAGTGAAGGTGATAATACAGGATTCAGCCAAGAAGTATCTTGGCCTAATAAGAAGACCAAGAGACCCATGGATATCAGATTCAACATGGGAAATTAATCAAAAGAAGGCGGTTGGAAAAACAAAGAGACACAGGGACTGAAGAATATAAGAGATTACATAAAGAAATCAGAAGAGCCATCAAGCAGGACAAGACAAGGAAAAGTTCTATACTAATGATTGTGAAGAGATAGAGTTCCAGATGAGGAGGCTCAATTATAAAAGGATGTTTTATTTAGTTAGTGACTTAAAGTACAAGTTTAAACCCAAATTGAATACCATCAAAGACAGGAATAGAGCATTACTAACAGAAGAACTGGAAATCAAAAACAAATGGAAAGAATACTGTGAGGAACTGTACAGTAGAGTGGATATATGGAGAAAATATGGAGGAGCCCTCTCACCAGAAAAATTTTGATTTGGAACCTCCTCCACTTAGGCATGAAGTTGAAAGAGCAGTTAAGCAGCTTAACAGCAATAAGGCACCAGGTGCAGATGAAATCTCAGCAGAGTTAAGGCCACAGGGGATGGAGGGATAAGAGCATTTCATAAGGATATGGGAGACAGGATCATGGCCTAGAGACTGGAAGAAGTCTGTTTTCATACCACTACATAAGAAAGAAGATATGAAAGCTTGCAAGAACTATAGAACTATTAGTTTAATATCTCATGCAAGCAAAATTTTATTGAAAATCATGCTAAATAGGATTGAGACCAAAGTTGAGGCAGAGATGCCGAGGAACAAGTAGGGTTTTAGGAAAGGTAAGGGCTCCAGAGATCAGATTCTTTGCCTTAGATAGATAATAGAAAAATATAAAGAATTCAGACTCCCTATGGTTAATGTGTTTCTTAGACTATAAAGTTGACTGTGTTCAGCATGTGAAACTTTCGAAAGTAATGAAAAGAATGGGTTTTCCTTAGCACACTATTGAGTTGATAGCCAACTTGTACAGGAAGCAAGAAGCCACAGTAAGAACAGGTGTTGGATTGATTGATTGGCTTCAGGTTGGAAAAGGAGTTAGGCAAGGATGTTTATTTCTCCTCACTTGTTTAGTATATATACGGACAGTGCCGGATTTACATATAAGCTAAAAAAAGCTACAGCTTAGGGCCTCAAATAAAAAAAACAAAAAAATATAAAAATTGATAAAAAAATATTCGTAGAAAAATCACTCAAATGAAGTCAGACATGTCACGATGATAATTTCTAAATAATTTTAAATATACAAAATATAATAAAAGAAGTTTTTTCCCCTCTCAAAAACATATTAATTAAAATTTTTTTATTTTTAATACCTAAATAATTTTTAATTAATTTTTAAAATCATTATTTAGAAAATGTTTGTAATATTTTATTTTCTAGCATTTACTTCTGCTATTCTATTTCCAACCATACAATGAAGCGAACATTTGTAAGCGAATACCAGAAAAGAAAAAGAAAGCAGCAGCTTGAAGACAAATTCAAAAAAGCAGCAAAACTTGATATATATTTCACCGCAGCAACGAAAGATGATCCACAGACCCAGGGAGAGCAGCCAATTCCAAAACAACAGCCTATTGTCTCTGAGATCATAGAGTCTGGAATCTCAGCTGATGGAAATATTGTAACTGATCCAAGTGTGAGCGTTGCTGCTGTTGGAGAACCGACATCTACAGTTGAAACAAAAAAAATTCACAAAACTCAGTGATATTGGTCAATGGGGTGTCCTCACACAGAATGAACTCTCATACTGGATCTTAAAAGGTCCATCAGAGTGTCAGCACTGGAACGGTCCATTTGAAAACTCAAGCGTTCATCCAAAAATCAGGTTAGATATTGTTCAAAAGGTCTTTTTCAGAATAGGAAGGTTAATGGTGAAGTATACAATTGGGAATAGCTTGTGTACTCACCAACAACAGGTTGTATTTATTGCTTTGTCTGCAAACTGTTTTCAGCATCAACTTCAGCACTAGCTTCTGATGGATTTTCTGACTGGCAAAATCCCATTGCAATTCAAAGTCATGAACACTCTGAAGATCATAGAAGAGCTTTGCTTACATACTTGACAAGAATGCGTGGTCAAACCTTAGACTCAGGACTAGCAAAACAAATAAAAGAACAGCTTTATTGGAGGAATGTGCTTGAGCGAGTTGTTGCAGTGATATGCATATTAGCAGAACGTGGTCTAGCTTTTAGGGGAGACAATGAAACTTTTGAATTGCGAAATAATGGCAACTACCTTGGTTTGTTAGAATTGATTGCTAAGTTTGATCCATTTCTTTCCAATCACATAAAACAACATGGAAACAGAGGATCTGGGTCTCCTTCATATTTGTCAAAGACAGTATGTGATGAATTGATCCAGCTTATGTCTAATAAAGTAAGAAAATCAATTTTGGATGATCTGAGAAAGGCAGGTTACTCCAGTTTGTCTGTGGACTCGACGCCAGATCTTTCCCATGGGGATCAACTAACTGTTATAGTAAGGTATGTATCACCTGGTGATGGTTTACCTGTTGAACGTTTTCTGACTTTCCCAGAGTTGGAAAATCACAGTGGTGAATGTATGGCAGGTATGGTGGTGGATTATCTAAGTAAGGACTGCAAAGTTGATTTCAGCAAATGCCGAGGACAGTCATATGATAACAGTGAATATGGCTGGCAAATACAAGGGAATGCAACAAAAAATCCTTGAGTTAAACAAGCATGTTATATATATTCCGTGTGCCAGTCATTCACTAAATCTTGTTGGCCGTGCTGCTGTAGATTGCTGTTTAGATGCAGTAAACTTTTTTGCTGTTGTTCAAGAAATATACACTTTCTTTTTATCTTCTACAAAGAGGTGGTCTGTGATGTTATCTTTCTTGAAAACAGACTCAGATACCAGAGTACTAAAAAGACTGTCTGACACTAGGTGAGAAGCAAATGTCAAAGCAGTGTCTGCCATAAATGTGAGTTATAAGCCCATCATAGATGCGCTAAGTCACATTTATGATGATAAGAATGAAAAGGGAGCTACAAGACTAGAAGCTGGTACTCTCCTGGAAAAAAATGGAGGAACTAGAGTTAGCTTTTTATGCTACATTTATGGAATAATTTGCTGCTAGAGTTTCACAAAACCAGTATGGCTCTCCAGGAGCCAAAGATTGCACTTACCACATGTGCAAATCTGTGCAAATCACTTTCTCACTATGTTAAAAACATTAAAGAAAATTTTGATGATTTTGAAGAAGAAGTTAAATCTAGATTGCCTGGTGTAGAATATAAGTCTACAGTAAAAAGAAAGAGGATGAGAAACAAACAAGCCAATGATGGATCTTCACCTGATGCTAATGAACAGCTTTCTCCAAGAGACAAATTTCGAGTGAAATCCTTCATTCATATCATAGACATTCTTGAGGCAAATTAATGAGAAAAACAACAGTCTACAATTATGTTGCAAATAAATTTTCATTTTTAGTTGATTTAGATGTTTCAGAGGTACAGCTACGAAAAGCAGTAGATACGTTAATAAAAGAGTATCCACATGATGTTGATATTAATCTCACGAGTGAACTGAGGCACTTCGATGAGTATGTCAAGCAGAATTATCCTGAAAAAGAACATTTTCAACATAAAGATTTGTATCAAATCATCTTTCAAGACAAGATTGAGTTAGTTTTCCATAATGTGGAAGCAATATTACGACTGTTCCTGTGTTTAATGGTAACATATTGTTCAGGAGAAAGATCATTTTCACAGCTAAAGAGAATAAAAAATGAACTGAGATCAACTATGTCTCAAGAAATATTGTCTGCACTTAGCATCATGTGTTTAGAAAGTGATAAGTTACTTAGCATATCTTTTGATAACATAATTAATGATTTTGCTTTTGGGAAATCAAGAAAGAAAATGTTTTAAGTTATATCTTTAAGTTAGAGCCTTTTAGAGGATTATATAATATAATTATTTCTATTAAATATTGTTGTATTATAACAATTTATCCACTTCATATTCTCAATATTAATTTATTATATATATATGTACCTGTATTATTTGGAATTTTGCCTTATTATTTGAAAATTTGACAGTAGACATCACACCAATTTTATGTGATGTCTACTGTCAAATTTTCACCTGAATAAAAGATTAATTTTTTATCATCATCATCAAATTCCTGCCATGTACCCTCAAGGGGTGTACAGGATATGACAGTACTAAATGAAAAATTTACATCATTACTAACTTCCTATCTACAATTTTCCTCCAAATCAGTCTGTTACTTGTCAAGACTCCAACATTATTAGATCTTATATTTCTATCATCTAAGGCACTTTGTACCGTATCAATCCACCTATGTCTTGGTCTTCCTCTGGGTCATTTTCCTGCCAACCTGGCAGAGAACACTTGTTTTGCTAATCTTTTCTCTCCCATTCTGTTTAAGTGACCATACCACCTGAAATTAGCTTTGCTAATTCATACCTGGATGCTGACAATGTCAAGTTCTTTCCTAATATCCTCATTTTTAATGATATTTCCATTGATGCCATCTGTTCACGCTTATAATCTTTCTCAGGACTCATATCTGCGGTTTCTAGTCTTTGGTCAAGTGTTTTACGTCTGACCCAGCTCTCAGATCCATAAGTTAAAACTGGTTTGAACACTGTCTTGTATACAGCTAATTTAGTGTTCCGACTAATTTCTCTCTTATTCCATATGAATTTTTTCAATTGACTTCCCACCATACCAGCTTTGCTGATTCTATTGTCTATTTCTATATTGAATTTACCATCTTCAGTAAAAATCGTGCCTAAGTAGCTGAAATGTTTTACTTGTTCCACAGGTTCTCCATTCACAACACAGTTGACATTTTCAATGATTCTGCCTATTTTCATTGTCTTTGTCTTTTTATTGCTGACATTCATACCATATCTATTACAACAGTTATTCAATTTAGTCAGAGAATCTTGCAGACTTGTAGTGGATTTATTTAGAAGTATAACATCATATGCATAAAGCAAAGAGCTGACATTAACATCTCCACATCTCCAATTTTGATATTATGTTTAATACCACTTTCCTTCATAATGTGATCCATATAGATAATGAATAACAGAGGGGATAATGTACATCCTTGTCTCACACCAGATTTAAAATTAAACCATCTTCCTGTACTTCCTTCAATTCTAACTGCTGACTTAAAACTCAAATAAAGACTAAGTATTGCTTGATATAATGCCCCATTGACACCATATAACTGTAGCATATTGAATAGCTTCTCTCTTGGCACCTTGTCATATACCTTTTCCAAATCGACAAAACTTAAATACAGATCTTTGTTATATTCCCATGCTTTCTCGACTATTTGTCGTAAAGTGAAGATCTGATCCTGACAGCCTCTATTTGACCTGAATCCAGCTTGTTCTTCACCCATCTTTTCTTCTACAATTCTTCTCAATCATTTCTCAAGTATACTTGCATAGATCTTGCCAGTAACACTTAGTAGAAAAAATACCTCTGTAATTCTCACATTCAGTTTTATTTCCCTTTTTATATATGGGTACTATGAGAGCTCTACTCCAATCATCGGGAATTCGTCCCTCTGTCCAGGCTTTCTGAACTATGTAGTGCAGCCACTGTAAAACTTTTATACCACCATACTTCAGCATTTCTGGTCGAATATCATCTACTCCTGCTGCCTTTCCACATTTTAAGCCTTTGATGGCTTTTTCTACTTCAAGTATGGATATGTATTCCTGACTGCATGCCTGGTCAGTGTTTTTTTACCACTGTGCTGTCATCACTGCTTGTTTCATTTAGCAGTTTTTCAAAGTAAATACTCCATACTTCAAGGATATCTTTTTCTTCCATTTTCATGTCACCTTTATCATCTCTAACTCCTTTTACAGCACTCTTTCCTCCATTCCTAAGCCTCAACAATCTCCAGAATATTTTGCCACCTTCTTGATATTTATTTTCTATATTCTTGCCAAAGTCATCCCATTACTTTTGTTTAGCTAGTTTTACATGTTGTTTAGCATTCTTGCATCTGTCTCTGTATTCTCTAAGAGCACAAGCTGACTTATTTGGTAGGAACTTTTGATATGCTTTCTTCTTTTCCTTCACTGCCTCTTTAACTTCTGTGTCCACCATGGAGTTCTAATTTTTCTATCCTTGCAGACAACTTCACCACATGCCTCTCTAGCTGAGTCAACCAGGTTTTCTTCAAGGCTTGCCACTGAATCTCCAAGATTTGATTCCTGTTCTCAAACCCTTTCATTTTTCCTTCAATAATCTTTGTGTATTTTAGTCTACAGTTCACACCTGAGAGCTGCTCAACTTTTATTCGCTTTAAAACTTTCTTACGTGTTATTCTTTTCAATATGACATTCAATTTTATCCTGCTCAAGACTAAATAGTGATCACTTCCAATTTCAAATCCTCTGTACACTCTGGTGTCCTGCACCATGGAGAAAACATCACTATCAACAATAACATAGTCAATGAGACTTTTCTTATTCCTTGCCTCTTCTCTCCATGTGAATTTGTGCACATTTTTATGTTGGAACATGGTGTTAGTAATAACCAGTCCATGTCCTGAGCAGAAATCCAACAGATATTTGCCATTATTATTAGCTTTGCTCTTTTCTCCAAATTTTCCCAAAATATTTTTGTATGTCTCACAATCATTTCTTACTCTGCTATTTAGATCCCCAACAAGGACCAACTTTTCCTTTTTCATTGTGTCAGTTGCTTTTTCTGAAGCATCAAAAAATTCCTCCACTTCTACCTTAGTAGAACCTTCTGTGGGACCATAGGCACAAATAAGTCTCATTGTCCAGTTCCCCATTCTCATATTTGCCCACATTAAGACTGCCTGCCATTCAAGAAGATTAGCCTCGTATTTTGTGTTGATTACTATGGCTACTCCTTCTTTTCCTTGATTGTCATTGCCTGAATATAACATTTTGTATTTATTGCTCAGAAAGATCTCGCCAGTTTTGGTCTTTTTTTGTTTCAATCACACCTATTATGTCGATCTGGTACTTATTTAATTCCTCAGCTAGCTCCATTTCTTTGCCATTCAGGCTTCTTATGTTGATAGTACCGATCTTTAACTCTGGTGATGTTGAGTTGGGGTGTGTTTTCAGATTTGTTCCAGTAGCTGACTTTTCGCTGTTTGCCCTGGTTACCTGGCGAAAACAACGGGGGCCTTGTTTAACCGGGCGACGCCCCAGCCGCCATGAAATTTTGTCATGTTGTACCATCATTTTTTATTTTGGTTTAACCAATAAGAATACAATTTGGTCGGCTAAATCCCAAATTGCCAGCCCATCCTCGTTCGTTCAGTATCAAAGTAGATACCCAACAGGGTGCACCATGAGAAGGTGAGGATTGGACATTAGGTCAGAAGCCCTGGTCGGTTCTCCTCATTCCTTTAAAGGCTATGTGGAGGTCTCCTCTCAGTTATACAGTTTTCACCCTTAAGCACTCTATTAATTTTTTATATACTACCAATTATGTTGTTATATTAATATAGTAAAAATTAATTTAATTTTTACTTTTTATTTTCCTATTTTTTCTGTTCTATGAACCGTATTTGTCGTTTTTAAAATATCCTTTAATTATATAATTATTTCAGTGATTTTGTAAATGCATACTTTATTATTTTTTTAATAAAAATTAAAAGACAATATATTTTCATATATTAAAAAGGTGTATATATTTAAAATTTTTCTGAGACCAGCTGATGTAATTTAAAACAGTAGGGGGGGCCTCAGGAAGTCTAAATCCGGCCCTGTATACAGAGTACATCATACGTGAAGCATTGGATAAGCTCAAGACAGGAATTAGGATAGGAGGTAGATTGATCAGTAATCTGAGGTATGCTGTTGACAGTAATCCTTTGTAATGACATGGAAGAACTAGGACAAAATCTTGACAAAGTTGACAAGATCAGTAATAACAGAGGACTTCAACTCAATCCTAGCAAGACAAAGATTATGGTTCTCAAAGGAAATACAAACAGGGAAGCAGCTGTTGAGGAGAAAGAATTGAGGAAGTAAGCAAGTTTGAGTACCTGGGTTCCATTATTAATGTTAAGAATTGCTGTTCAGAAGAAGGTTAGGAATGGCTAAAACAACAGTCCGAGACTTGTCATTTGGAACCTAAAGGAATCAGATAAGAAATGGATAGCTGCTTTTGAGATGTGGTGCTACAGAAGGCTGTTGAGGATATCATATACTGAAAGACATACAAATGAATGGGTATTAGAAAAGAAATTTAAAATATTTCGGACACATTGAAAGGATGGAAGGAGGACTTCTCAGAACAGTAATATTAGGTAAGTTCCTAGAAAAAGAGGAAGGGGTAGACCATCAGTGAGATGGATGGTGTGTGTGTGTGTGTGTGTGTGTGGAGTGACTAATCTTCAGAGAGTTGAAGTCTCCAGAAAAGCAAACAGCAGGCCTACATGGCGAGGCCTGGTGTGGCACATCACTGACATCAGAGTGACCATACGTCACATGTGGATGCCCAGTGAACATATAGATAGATAACAGGTTTTTGTATGATGTAAGGAACAAGTACTTTTCTAATCAATTTGGTTTAGGGTGTTAAGAGTACAATCTGAGAGGCCTGCCTCTCAGATTGTACAGCTTTTTTTTTTTTTTTTTTTCACCAGAGGTCAAGGCAGTAGTTTTAACGGTTGATTAAATCAATGTAACTTCAGCATACCATGTAGATTGTAGTGTAGCATGTTTCTTTGTATATATGTGTATACCCCAGATGATGGCCTTAATGTGAAGGTCGAAATATTGATTATTTTGATTTATATTAAACTGAAATTTTACTCTAACATGGTAGTTGTTTCCATAATTTTTGAAGACGTATTCTGAGCACATGAAGGAAAGGACAGTAAATCATCCATAGTATTCAAAGGCATTTGATAGATTACCATGAGGGAAGTTGATGCACAAGCTGCGGAAGATAGAGATATAAAATAAATTAGTGCGATGTGTATAGATAGGATTGAGTGTTTGTGGTTCATAAGTGCTTTGTGGTATAAACAACACCAAAAGAAAACAGTTTATTGAACTTACTAATATTTCGCTGGATTTCTAACCAGCATTTTCGTAGCACAAATTACAAGTGTATTTAAACACACAATACTTTGATTGTTGCAGAAAATTGTAACAACCAAGGAACTGATATCCTACCGAAGCACAGTCTAGGGAATGGATAAAAAGAGTGGCTTGTTAGGACATTCCTTTACAGAGAATCGAACTTAGGCTATCGATTGGAAAAGGCCAAAGTTCTATTCTCGTAATGACGGGAGGAATTGCCGGCCTGATTGGCCGAGTGGTTAGCGTATCCACTCTCCAGCCAAAAGGCTGCAGGTTCTAATCCCTCCTTGGGCATGGATGTCTGTGAAAGTACTAGTGGTGGTAGTCAGCGATAAACAGCATTGGTGGTAGATGAAGAAGGGCGGTGGAGTAGTGAGACGAAGGGTTGATAGTAGATACCCTCCCTCGATGAGTCTTTGGACTCCCTGGAGGTGTGATGTAATAATAATCTTTATATGGACATTTTCAATTGAAGGTGAGTTAGCCGATCTCATACAGAAGTAGCAGGGTTTTTCATCCTGCATACAGACAAATCGACCCTTCAGAACACACGCAATTTACAGACAAAAAAATACTAGCTGTGGTGGTGGTAGTGGCCAGTAGATGGCGCTGATGTTGATGATTGGTAGTAGAGGTTCGGTGTAGTGGTGGTGATGGGGAGTTGTACGATAGGCGTCCTCCCGTGATGAGTCTATGGACTCCTTGGAGGTGTCACAAATAATAATAATAATTAATATTTCTACAACAGTGTGAGTGCTGCTTTACCGTACTTGTAATTTGTGCTCTGAAGTTCATTAGAAATCCAGTGAAATATTAGTAACTTAAATAAATTTCATCTGATTAGTAAGATGAATAGGAAATGGTTGTCTGAATAACAGCAAGTTTTGTATTAGGAACTGTTTTCCAGAAATGGAAGATTACCAGTGGCATGTTGCAGAGTTCTTTTCTTAGATCTCACTGTTTTACTTATGTCAAATTTCACATGTATAGCTAAGGATAGTTTGTCACCAGTATAAGAGGATAACTGATGTGACAGCAGTTCTTTTACAAAGACTTAATAGAGTTAGCATGGATGAATGCATCAGTTTTTAATGTTAATAAGTGGAATATTAAGGCCATCTCAGTGAAAAGGTAGATGTGACTTTTGTGCATGGAGGGTGGATCAACCATCGAATTGCTTTGCTTCCTAGGGTAGTGAATGTAGTGATGGTGAACAGCAGTGGTATTATTATTATTATTTTGGGCAACTCCAGGGAGTCGACAGACTCATCGAGGGAGGCCCTAAATCATGTCAAGAACAACTATTTGACATTCACACAGTATCTATCATACATGCCTTGAACTCAATCGTGGTCATAGCACCCACAACAGACTCTGGCAGCTTATTCATTCACCACTCTCCAAGTAAAAAACCCAGCTCTAACACCCCTGCTAACCACATTCTTGCCCAGCTTCCATGTATGGCCCATAGTCCTCCCACCACCAGTCCTATTCTCAAAATATCTTCTGGATTAATCTTATAGAACCCCTTCAGTAATTTGAATGTCTCAATCATATCACCCCTTTTCCACCTATCAACCAATTTTTGCCACCACAAATCTTCAACCTGTTCTCATAAGGTTCATTCCACAGACCAGCTACCATCTTGGTCACTCGTCTCTGGATCCTCTCCACCTACTCCCCATCAAGAAGAAACCCTGGTGCTCATATCTGGTCACAGTATTCTAGATGGGGTTTTATCAAGGCTCAATATAGAGTAACAATAACCTGTTTGTTAAAGTATTTTTCAGCAACCAAGTGATTTGATGAGCTGATTTAGCCACTTTTGCAGTTTGCTTCCTAAACTTCAACTCCCTATCCACTAACACTCCCAAATCCCTGGCCTCATCAATCTCCTGGAATGTGATGTACTGCTGCTAATCTTTTCACTCCAGAATGCATAACCTTACATTTTGCCACATTAAATTGACATTTATTTTCCCTAGCCCAGTTCTCCAAACTATCCAAATCATCCTGCAAAATTTTGACATCCTGTGCACTCACAATTGCTCTACCTAACTTTGCATCATCAGCAAACAAGTGAACACTTCCTCTCTGATCCTTTCCTATATCGTTAATGAACAAATTGAAAAGTAGTGGTCCAAGAACAGAATCCTGCAGCACGCCACTAGTCACAAGCCGTCTTTTGGACTCAACTCCTGAATAAACCACTCTCTGGTATCTCTCCATCAACCACACCCTCCTATCCATCTCACCAACCTTATATCCATCCCCATCTGCTCCAGTTTACTGATTAGAGTTCCATGTGGTATCCTGTCAAAGGCCTTAGCAAGGTCTAGTAGAATCACTGTAAACCCATTACTCTTATGCAGTTCAGCCGTCACTGTGTTATAAAATGTGAGCAAGTTACTGAGGCATGATCTACCCTTCACAAAACTATGTTGTCCCCCATACAGTATCTCATTTTCATCTATCCATTCCTGTATTCTTCTTGACTAATTTCTCCAAGACCTTGACAATGATTCCTGATATGCTAATCGGTCGGTAATTTACAACAGCAGTCTTGGAATCACCTTTATGCAGTGGAACTATTTTCCCCTCTTTCCACCCCATCGGGACTAACCCAGACCTGAGACTCAAATTAAACAAAATGGTCAAGGGTACTGACAATTCTTTAGCCGCTTCATGTATGACACGAGCTGGTATACCATCCAATCCCACAGATGTATTGACATTGAGGTTTCGCAATAGACTACTCACCTCCACTTCATTCACTATATTCCTGTATAATCTATTGGTTCATTCATTTCTGCAATGTCACCACCTGGAAGATATATTCTTGCAAAGTGCTCGCTCAGTAATTCAACTATATCAACTGATTCGGTTACCTCCCTACCATCGGCATTCTTTAAAATCATTCTGCCATATACATTTTTTCTTTTACTTGCAACATATCGAAAAAACTGTTTAGGATTCTCTTTAGCCTGCATGGCCAATGTTCTTTCGTAATCCTTGTTTGGTATGATAGACTTTAAGATGGTTCTGCAATGATCAGTCTTGTAACTCAATGGAATTGTCCTAAATGATAACATCTTGGGTGTTTATTGTAGTGCTGGAACTTTGCACTAACTAGTGGATAAGATTTGGTATCTGGTGATGGTTGATAGAGGATCTACAACTTAGAAGACATGCTGCAGTATTGTGTACATTGGCAATCCAAGTGAGTGGTCACTGGGGAAATATTCAAAATATGAGAATGCATATTGGAATAAACAGTATATGTGGGAATAAAGAATACAAATTATAAGTGTTGGAATTATAGCCTCTGACTGTATATGACAGGAGAGAGAGAACTGCAGCCTTTCTTAAACTTCCAGTCTAAGTCATTCTGCAGGATCCTTACATTTTCGACTATCACTCTTCCTAGCTTTGCATCATCAGCAAACACCTATTTCCCATTAAATCATTTCCTATATCATTGATGTACAAATGAAACAGCAGAGGACCAGGTGCTGAGTTTTGCAATACTTCACTAGTCACCTGACTTCTTCTAAACTCAGCCTAAGAGAAGGCAAGTGACCAGGCTGGGATACACTACTCTTTGATATCTGTCCATCAACCATCCTCTTATCCAAATCACTTCATCCCCTATTTGCTCAAAATCATGCAACAGAGTTTTATGTGGAATCTTGTCGAATGCTTTTGCAAATTTCAGCTGTGTCACTGAGTAGCCATTTCCTTTATGCAACTCAGTTGTCACTTGATTATAAAAACTGAGCAAATTATTAAGACAAGAGATCTACCCTTCACAAAACAGTATTCCTGTCTACCCATTCTGTTGTCTTTACAGTACTTTAACCACTACTCCTGAGATACTAGCCTATAATTTGCTACTTCTGATGATAAATGATGATAAAGTTGCACTTTTTTTTTTAAAAAAAAAAGTAAAATAGCATATAAGTGGACCCTCTGTAGCTTAGTTGGTAGAGGTTGAGCCCCTTGGTTGGAAAGACCTGGGGTTAAATCCTGTCTATGATATGAGGAATCTTTATCAGATCTTTTCAATCAAATGGTGAGTTAGCTGGTTTCATATGGAGGTGGAGAAATTTTTCTCGTGGAAACAATCTTTTTGTGTTCCTCAATACAAGCAAACCAGTCCAGTGAATGCACATCGACAGGCATAAACAACACTCATCCTTAGTGATACAACAAAAGAGTGGCATGCTGTCTGCATTGATTTGCCATGAGCACCCCCTCCCCATCATCAGGTGACTCATTATAGAAAAAGAAGTTGACAGTGTTGTATAAAGTAACATAAAATTGTATACAGTGCAATTATGTACTTAATATTTAGCTGATGCTGCCACATTGCTCTCCATACATCTGGTAGCCAGATATCACTGCCCTATAAAGCTCAGGGTAGTTATCTTGGTTGTGTTGTAGATCATGTTTTTTTTTTTCTTCCCTGAATAATGCAGTAATGTGATTGATATAAAGGTTAAACAATATAGGTCCTAGTACTGAGCCCTCTAGGACCCCACTTGTAACCTTCTGCTTTCTTGATCATGTTCCCTCATACACAAATCTCTGATACCTATCAGACATCCGGTCAGCAATCCAATTCACTAACCTGACATCCCAAACCCTGCAACTTCAACATTAGCTTATGTGCCACCCTATCAAATGTCTTTGTAAAATCCAAAAAATGGCAGAATATGCCTTTTCTCTCATCAACCTCTCTTTTTATTTTATTATAAAAGGCAATCAGATTACTAAAACAAGAGCACCCCTTAACAAATCCATGTTGACTCTACAGATAACATTACCTTCATCTGCCCAATGTTGAAAATTATCCCTCACTACTTTCTCCAAAATCTTAACCAATGAAATACAAACTGGTCTATACAGGAAAACGCTTAATGCAATTAATTAATCCATCAGTGAAATTGTGTTAAGCGAATACAATAAACAATAAGAATAACTATAATTCATCCATCAGTTAGCATAAATTTGGGGGAAAAAAATTTCAGTATAAGCTATATTAAGGGATAAAATCATTAAAGGTAATAAAAATCAATTGCTTAAATTTTTACTTAATGTCTAAACATTTGATTGTGCTACTTTTTTTTACAAAAAAATTAAGTAAAGATGTTTGAATTGTGCTCGACTTTTTCATCTTGTCATGCAATTTGCGATAGCTGGCGATGGCTTTCAAGAATTCAGCAGACTTCGAAGCTTTATTCCATATGAGGATCAGCATCAAATAAAATTTCATTAATATGCTCAGTGTGATTGAAAACTAGCTCAAGTTCTTTTGCAGTTAGCTTCTTAGTCGTAACATTCTCTTCTTGTTCGCACCCCTTATCTTCATGTGCACGCTGTTTTTCTAGTTGAAGGCGATCATTCTCGCTTAACTGTTCTGAATGGGAATCGAGCAAGTTAATGAACATTATCCAGTTCATTAAATCCAAGTTCTTTTCCAATTGTGCTGATATCTTCAATAATGTTAGATCTTGGATTTTGCACATGATAAACCAATGTAGGCTCGAGTTTAAAGTTGCCTTCTGCATTGCCTCTTAATAAAAGCGTAAGATGATTTTTAGATACTTTGTATCTTGATCGAGATGGTTCAGTTATAGCTTGGAAAGTTTTTGTTGGCATGCGCTTCCAAAAGAGATCACTTTCGTCAATGTTGAATATTTGCCAATCATCATAATCACTTTCCTAAATTATGCTCTGCAATTCTTCAGGAAACTTGGTCCCAGAATTTTTATCAGCACTAGCAGATTCCCCAGTTATTCTTACGTTATTATGCAGTCAGCTCAATTTTTAAAGCAGTCAAACCATCCTGAACTCGCAATAAAGCTTTCACATTCCTTTTTGAGATTTGATCTCTTTCAAATGATTTAAAAATATTGAGATCTTTTGCCTGAATATTCCCTGTACTAAGGGGTATTCTTTTGTGGTAACAATCCTCAATCCAGAGTGATTGAAGACGCTCCATCTCAATCATTAAATGGCTTCTATGCTTAAAGAAGCAGTAGCAACTTTTTCCTTGTATTAACATAAAATCACGTTAACTGATTAATCACTCGCTTAAAGCAGGAAATAATATCATTTCACTCAATCACGCCAACTGATTATCATGCATATTGAATTCGTGTTAAGCGAGGTTTTCTTGTAGTTTGACACTTGTTCTACTACCACCCTTATACAGGATGATCCAAAAGTTTTCACGAAGTTGAAGCTGTGCTGCATCAAAGTGTTTCAATTCTAATTATTGAAGTAATCCCTTGATCATTGAGTCTCTGCATATAATTTTTACCTTAACTTGTTTTTCTTGTTTGTTCACTCGGTCTTTATTATTACTTCGGGCTGCCTGCTTCTTCTCTTTTGGTAATCTCTTGCTGCTTATGTAATTTTTCAATTTCATGCTTTTTCCTGTGAAGGATAACATTCAAGTACACTATTTCTTTATTAATGTCCATTTCATTCTCCTTTATTTTCATGAGTGCACATTTAGCAATAATAAGATCATTTTCCCATCAGTGCTGTTTACTCTACTAACATTTACTGTGTTCTCATCACCTAATAGGTGCTCACTTTTGAAACATTTAATGCACTCTGCCCTCCAGTTTCAGTTCCTTTCACATATCCTTTAATTTTCTCGACAAATACATTTTACACATACTGCACTGCATAAAATCCTGCAGATTCAAATCACCCAACAATGTGGTCTTTGCCGCCATTGCTCTACCACACATTGGTGCCATACCAAATATCGTGTTTAAGTAGGTAAGTGACTTTTTTTTTGTGGCATATTTTTATGAACATGTCACATCAGAATGAATCATTAAAAACAGGAGATTTGTAATCGCCTCTTTTTGATTTTTTATTACTGGAGCATCTCAGTGAAGTCCAAAGAGTCATTGTAGGAGGCCCACACTAACCATTATTCACAGAAAACCTATCATACTTCTCCTTCAACTAATTCACTGAAAAGCTCTGGCAACAGATTTCATTTGTCACTTACAAAAGGAAAAAAAAAATCTAGTCCTCATACCTTGCTAACCTCTTACACAATTTCCTGGGATGACTCTTTGTTTTCTCTTGTTTATTATGTACTGAAAAAATTCTTCTGCTTCAATCTTACAAAGCTCTCTATAGTAACATGTGTTTCTATTAAATCAACTATTTTCTTTGTATCAACCATTTTGTAACCCGACAACCTTTAATCTATTCTCACAAGGAGCATGCCATCACCATCTTGGTCACTTAACCTCTGTATCTTCATGCTCAAAGAACATGACCAGATCACTGCACAGTAATCCCGGTCTTCTGTGGCTAAAATTATTTTTTGCCTCATCAAATATGTTAGTTGATTGAAAATAGTTTTATTTGGTCATTAAGAATTAAAAATACATACAAAGATTAAAAGAAACCAATTAGTTTCACCACAGACTAATCGTGGCTTCAAGATAAAAGTATATATATGAATGTATGGTTTGCAAATGTAAAATAAGTTTAACAAGTGAAGCTTGCAAGAATGATTATAATATAAAATAAAGCATGAAAATGTGGAAACAGTGAAAACACAAGTTATCTACTTTCCAGCACTATTCAGAGATAAGCTGAAAAATTGAAATTTGACTTGTGAAGAGATCTAATAAAAGCTTTCATATGTCACTTGGAATCATTTCTTGATTCTTGTTGAGTGAGTCATAAAATATGACTGTGATAGGACTTATCTGATGAGAGGGAAAATTTTTTAGGAGGTCTTGCTCCAGTCAGTCATGATGTTTATGTGAAGAGTTTATAAGCTAAACCTGATTTTTCTTCCCTGTTATGAGCTATGTTTCTGAGATATTCCTTTTTTCTTACCTCAAAACTTCTAGAAGCTTGACCTGTATAGGAAAGGCCACAGGAATGAATGATTTTGTAAATCCTAAAATGCTTGTAGAAGTGAGGTCATTGTCTTTGGGATTACAAAGGAGGCTACATATGGGTCTGTATGCTGCTCTTTTATGAGAATTTAGGCAATTAGTGATTTTTGATGAAAGGGATTGAAACTATTGATGTATGGGATTGAAACTGAATCTCCACAGTGCATGTCAAGATTAGACCATGGAGTAAGAATAAAAGAATTACAAGTTGTAATTCTTTATTTTTTTTGTCATCTTTCAGGATAGAGAGCAAATTTAAGAGTATGAATGATTTTTTATTGTTAAAAGACTAGAAGATAAATGATAAAATATACAAACAGCCAACAAGTTTCACTAGCCACTGTCTAGCATTTTCAAGGCTGAACTGGTGTGAAAACAAATGCATTAAGTTACATGTAAAACTTACACTTTAGTAACTGTTAGGCCATACATTTGATCATTCGTGTTTGATGGCGTGCATTTGTTGAACTGAGAGAGATGATGAGATTTTTTCATGTCTTTAAGAATAATTCCTTGATTTCTATTTAAATTATTACCTGTGCGTAGTACCACAGCTGCTTCTTTTAAAGTTCTGCTAAAGTTTTGCTTCAGCTAAACCACCAATACCTAATATTACTCCTTATGATAAGAAAGCTATCTGCAATTTACGTAACAACAAAGACATTATAATAACAAAAGCCGATATAGGAAATTCAACGGTCATTCTCAACTTGAAAGATTACTTTGATAAGATTAACTTGTTACTAGCAGACAGTTCCACTTACCAAGTCTTAGATAAAAATCCCATCATGAGTAATCATCTGGAGACTAACGTTATCCTATATTAAGGATAACGTTCTTATCCGCAATATGACTGGTTGGTCGGATGAACTTAAAAAGCATCTTAAATCCTTACATCCTATTACTCCATGCCTTTATGGGGCTCCCAAGATTCACAAAGAAAACGTACCTCTTCATCCAATAGTTGATGGAAGATCCTCACCTATATACTTACTAGCAAAGCGTCTGGCAAAATTAATGAAAGGAACAATTAGACACACAGAGACCTACATTAAAAACTCTCAACGTTTTGTAGAAAAAATCAAGAGTATTAAAATATCAGAAACAGACATTATGGCTAGTCTTGATGTAGTGTCCTTATTCACTAATGTACCGATCGTAGAGGTAGTCAACATTCTGAAAGATCTTTTCCCTCAAAACATCACACAGTTGTTTCATCATTGCCTGAAATCAAATTTCTTCAAATTTAACAACACTGTATACAAACAATCGGAAGGTCTAGCCATGGGCAGCCCCCTGTCACCACCATGTGCAGACATTTTTATGGAAAAACTTGAAAAGGATATTCTTTCCACCATTTTACCAAAACCGTCAATTTGGTGGAGATATGTCGATGACGTGTTCATCATCTGGAAGGATACCATGGAAAACCTTCTCGTGTTTCTGAACAAAATCAACTCACTACACAATAAGATCAAATTCACTATAGAACTAGAGAAGAACAAAGAATTTCCTTTTCTTGACATCCTTGTGAAGAAAGAAGATAACAATTTCCAACTCTCCATTTACAAGAAACCCACAGATACAGGTAGATATCTACACTATTCGTCCAACCATCATAGATCACAAAAACACAGCATCATTCACATGCTCTGTAATAGAGCCTTAAGGTCTATTTCAAAAGAAGCAGATGTACAGAGAAAACTGTCACTAATAGCTAACACTCTTCCAGAAACTCTGCTCTAGAGACCAAACATGGAACTTTTCCAAGCCACTTCAGGACTCCAATTATCTCTGAATGTATACCCTTCTAACATTTTAACAAATTGCTATTTAAAGAAACCACCAACAATGTGTTTACGGTGCCCCAATTTACGGTGCCCCATAGCTGTCATTCCATATATTAATTCAGTTTCCACAAAATTAGCGAGAATGTTAAAAGCTCATAACATCAGAGTGGTTTTTAAACCACCTACCATGATCAGACAAATCTTAAGATCACCCAAAAGATGAGGTACCTTTCTTCAAATGTCCTGGAGTATATGAAATTCCATGCACGTGTGGCCTTTCTTACAAGGGTCAGACTTCTAGAAGTTTTGAAATAAGACAGAAGGAACATGTGGGGGATGTCAATCTTAATAGAATCATCACATCTGGTTTAGCTCATCATTTCTCAACATCAAATCACGTTATAGATTGGAAAAACAGTTCTATGCCTTACATCGAGAATGACTACAGACACAGAACTATAAAAGAAGCAGCTGTAGTACTACACACAGGCAATAATTTAAATAGAAATCAAGGTATTATTCTTAAAGACATATGGAAAAATATCATCATCTCTCTCAGTTCAACAGAACTACAATATGCAAAAAACTACACAACACGTGGTCATGTACCGGATTCTGACTGAAGCATTCGAACACATGCATGCCATCAAACACGAATGATCAAATGTAACGGCCTAACAGTTACTAAAGTGTATGTTTTACGTGTAACTTAATGCATTTGTTTTCACACCAGTTCAGCCTTGAAAATGCTATACAGTGGCTAGTGAAACTTGTTGGCTTTTTGTATATTTTATCATTTATCTTCTTGTCTTTTAACAATAAAAGTTCTTTATTTTAATACATCAGACCAAATATGTACAATTTAAGTATGAATGATCATTATTTTCTTTGAAGGATGGTGAAGCGATTATGAATGGAGGTGATGTCTGGTATAGTTGGCTTGCAGTAAATATTAATGTAAAATCATTTTCAGAAGTTTTTGGAATAAGGATGTTCATAAAAAAGTAATTTGCCTTCATTTTCAATTTCTGGCTCATAATATGGAAGAAAGATCAGTTATGCTTATAACTCTTCCCGTATACATTCTGACATTCATCGGAACAAGACTTCCAAGCTTTATCTAGAAAAAAATTTCCTCTCTTCTCAGATAAAGGAATCCACCACAGTCATTATTTATCATGGTTTTCAATGAGAATCAAGGACTGATTCTAAGTGCTATTTAGAAATCTTTTATTAGATCTCTTCATACCAAACAAACTGGAAAGATTACTCATGCTACCGTTCACTGTCTCCACGTGTTTTCTATTATTTATATTACAATGGTTCTTGAAAGCTTCACTTTGTAACTTATTTTGTTTGCCAACCATACATTTATATATATTTTACTGAAGAAGCCAGAAGTAATTTGGTGAAACCAGTTGGTTTCTTTTTATCTTTATTTTTAATAGTATATTAATATTATTAATTAAGAATTAATAATATTAATTCTTAATTCCAAAAAATAAAACTTATATATCAGGTATGCTGAGCCCAGTGGAGTCTAGAGGGGAATAATGCTCAGTATAGAAATAGTGGCATTTTTATGCTTTATACTAATGCCAGGAGTATCCAGAATAAAGGAGAGGAATTGGTGGCGCTGATAGCATCAGCCTGGCCAAAGATTATTGGGATTACTGAGACATGGTTGACAGAAGAGGATCTAATAACAGGAATAAAATAAAACTTCCAAAAGAATTCCAAAAAATAAAACTTATATATCAGGTATGCTGAGCCCAGTGGAGTCTAGAGGGGAATAATGCTTGGTATAGAAATAGGCATTTTTATGCTTTATACTAATGCCAGGAGTATCTGGAATAAAGGAGAGGAATTGGTGGCGCTGATAGCATCAGCCTGGCCAAAGATTATTGGGATTACTGAGACATGGTTGACAGCAGAAGATATAATAACAGGAATAGAAGTAGCAGGATACAGCATTTTTCTACAGGATAAAAAGGGAAAGCATGGTGGTGGGGGTACTGCTTATGATGAGTGACGACTTACGTCCTCTAAGAATGGAGGCTTTGGAAGGCAGTGACACTAATGATTTTGAAAGCATATGGTGTGAGGTAGAGATAGGCAAGACGGGATATTTAGTGGGGTGTTGCTACAAACCAAGGAGCACAGAGGATGGGGACCAGGAGATGTTTAGACAGTTGAGCTTGGCAAGTGCAAGAAGAATGATTGTTATGGGAGATTTTAACTACAGCAGTATAAATTGGGGAGAGGAAGATGCATGTAGCAATAAGGGAATGGAATTTCTAAAATTCTTGAGGGAAAAATATCTCAGACAACATGTAATAGAGGAAACAAGAGGTTCAAGAGTTTTGGATTTGGTCATAGCATCAGAACAGCTGATAATAAGTGAGATGACATCTCTCCCACCAGTTGGAGAGAGTGACCATGTGGTTTTGACTTGGAAGATGAATAGACATGCAGGAGTATCAAAGAGATGGGAATATATGTGGAATTATAAGGCAGGTGATTACAATAGTCTTAGACATCAGCTTGGAAGGAAGAATTGGAAGGCCAGGATATCATTAGTGCTTGGGAAATTGTGAAGGAATATTTGTTAGCAGCAATAGTAAGCTGTATTCCACAAGTGAAGAAGAAAACACAATTTGGTGAAGTGGATGACAAACAATATTAAACAGGAGCTGCATGTGAAAAAGAGACTATGGAAGAGATATAAGGAGACAGGTGAAGAGCAGATGCATGAAGAATATAAGACACAGGCCAGGAGAGCGACTAGTATGGTTAGGAAGGCGAAAGTGGAATGTGAGAAGAGATTGGCCCTAAGATCCAAAGAAAGTGCTGGGAATTTTTTAGCTATGTGGTTGGTAGGAGGAGAAATGATTGTGGAAAAATGACATTGTGGGATAAAAATGGGAATAGAGTGAACACTTTATTGGTGTATTTCATCCTGGAGGAGTAAATTTTAATACTAGAGGGATAGGACAGGTTCGAGGTTTAGAGGTGCAGGAGGAGAGTGTTCCAAATACTGAGTATTCTGGATGGTATTTCACCTCGAGTTTTGAGAGAATGTGCTAAAGAACTGACAGCTCCTTTGACCTGGCTTTTCAATGAAAGTCTGGCTACAGGAAAGATGCTCAGGGAATGGAAGGAAGGTTAGATAGTGCCATTGTATAAGGGTGGTAGCAGACTAAAAGTGTCTAATTATAGGCCAGTTTGTGTGTGTTAAGATCTTGGAGAAATTAGTTAGGGACTGTATACAACATTGGGCACATGAAGGTAATGTTATCTGTGAGAGTCAACATGGATTTGTGATGGGGCGCTCTTGTTTTAGTAATATGTTAGCCTTTTATAATAAAGTTACAAGAGCAGTAGATGAGAGAAAGGCATATACTGCCATCTTGGATTTAGCAAAGGCATTTGACAGGGTGCTACATGATAAGCTGATATTTAAGTTGCAGCACATAGGTTTGGATGTCGTTGGTCTACTGGATTCAGGATTGACTGTTCGATAGGTATCAGAGTTGTGTATGGTGGGGCAGTTTCAAGGAGGCAGAGAGTTACAAGTGGGGTCCTACAGGGCTCAGTACTGGGACCTATATTATTTAACCTTTATATCAATGACATTGTCAGTGGATTACAGGGGGATGTTCAGTTGTTTGCGGATGATGTGAATCTGGGAAGGATTATTAGTAATAGTGCAGATGTGGTAGTCATGGAAGAGGATTTGAATAAGCTAGACAGATGGGCAAATGAATGGGGTGTCGGTTTAATGCAGCAAAATATAAGGTCTTGAGGTTTGGGACACATCGATGGGAGGCTGCATACTCTATGGGAGGAGATACTCTATACTGGAGGAAATAGGGGAGACAAGAGATCCAGGGTTGATGATTGATAGATACCTGAAATTTATGGGACATATTGCAAAGGTGGTGAAGGTAACATAGAGGATTGCTGCAATAATGAGGAGGACCCTGACTTGCAGAGATAAGAGTTATCATTCTGTTGTATAAGACTCTGATCAGACCACACTTAGATTATTGTTCTCAGATTTGGTCCCCAGGATTTGAAGGGGATAAATTAACTGTGGAAAAGGTACAAAGGCAGATAACAAAGATGGTTTCAGGGCTGTACAATGTTAGTTATGAGGATCGGCTGAGGAAATGTGTACTGCAGAGTTTGGTGGATAGAAGAAGGAGAGGTGATATGATTGAGACTTTTAAACTGTTGAGAGGTGGTTACACGGTTAACACTGGCGAGTTCTTTCGCTTGGTGGAACAGCGGGAAAGAGTGATGACAAAGGGGGTCATCCCTGGAAGTTACGAAAGGAAACTGTGGGCAAGAGGGTGAGGAGTGGTTTCTTTGCATAGAGGGTGGTTGAACCATGGAATGAATTGCTTGATAGAGTAGTGAGAGCGAGAACGGTCAATGCATTTAAGGAGTGGTATGATAGACTTTGTGTTTCCTAGGAGGGGTCTCCCACGTTGAGTCTTGATAGACTTGTGTTTCTTAGGATGGACCTCCTGCGATGAGTCTTTTGAATCCTTGGAGTCCTAAATAATAATAATAATATATAATGAACCTTCATTGATTGAAAATTCTCTTTCAAACAAAAATGTTACTTGTTATATTGTTCTCCGAACATTATTGACCACTCAAGAAATTTTGAGGTTTGGCTGCTCATTCAGTTTCTCTAATAATTAAGTCGACTTGGAGATTTTAATGTCTATAATTGTAAATAGCTTCCCCACCTTCCTGACTGTACCAATCTACTATGTAGCAATGCCAGGGAATTTTCTACTGTATATATTGGTTCCATTTCTATCAAAATATAAGACATATAATTCTAAACTACTCCTCAAATTCTTACCAGTAATCATCTTCCTCATCTGTGGATTGAAGCTACCATGAACAATAACTTTCTAGTCCAATCTATCGGCAGCCAATTTTTAAAAATTGTGTTCAGACCATGTATACACTTGATGTTTTCTATTCATTTCCTTCTAAGTCATCCTGATGGTAACTTTCCTTACCACCAGATTATCAATAATCCTAAGCATAATGATGGCCTGGGTTGGCCGAGTGGTTAGCATATCCACTCTCCAGCCAAAAGGCTGCAGGTTCGAATCTCACAATGGACATGGATGTTTGTGATTGTCTGCAAAAAATACTAGTGGCGGTAGATGGTGATGGTGTAGTTGCGGTTCGTTGTAGGTAGTGGAGACAGAGAGTTGTAGAGTAGGTGCCCTCCCTCAATGAGTCTGAACTCCCTGGAGGTGTCACGTAATAATAATAATAAAGTGGATGTTTGTCCTATAGGCATTTCAGATCATATTCCAGTATTCATTTCTTCTCCAATGGAGCACATCTGTTTTGACTTCATACCAGGTGTAATGCTGCTCATTACTTTTGTTCTTCATTTCTTTAGTTGAATTGTTGGATGTGTTTCACTCTGTATGCAGATATTTTCAATAAATTCATTACTGAAACAATTCTTATATATAAAGAAACATTTATTTCCCATTCCACTTTAAATTTTGGTGCTTTGTTAACCGTTGTTTTCCAATATATCTGCCAAGGCTGTTTAAGAGAAGCATTAAGAATATCATGGCTTTTTTTTTTTTTTTTTTTTTTTTTTGTCAACCCAGCATCTTCCGGTTCTTTATCTACAGGCTCAACACACCTAAAGTTGATTCTGAAAAGTTCAAATGCAAATGTCTTGTATTTCTGATTATTATTAACCAGGTGACCACAGCAAAAGCTAACATTCTGATTTTTTTTTTTTAATATTCTCTTATCTAAAATTTCAAATTAGTCCATAATCAGCTTATTCCTAAAGTGACTCTACCATAAGAGTCACCTTAGGAATAGTTTGCTTTACCAAACTATTCCTCTCCTTTAAATTCTTTCTAAAATAATGTAAAAATCCATGAATAGTCAACAGTGGAAACCTATCAAATCACTGGTATGGATTGTGCCACTGTTAATCAATAGGGGATCTTCTTGCTTACATCATCAACTTTAGGCCAAATGTCATGGAAAAGTTTGGAGAAACTTTTTCATCACATTATATCCTGTTTGTGTATGTTGGGGGGGGGGGGAATAATGGTATGAATAAATGAGTTTGATGTTGAAAGCTTTTCATTTGGTTATGCTATAAATTAAAGATGCCAAGAAATTATATTCTTGGTTTCATCCTTTAGCCAAGTGTAAGCAAACAAAGTTTGCACGTTGAAATAACTCTACTGGGCAAATTGACTTCTGCATTACTTCAGCCATGGTATCTCTTCTGGATCTGGCTCCCACTGATGAGACCTCAATAAAGGTCAAAACCAGTCTAGGTAGTAGCCCTTTCCATAATGCATAGCATCACATCTCCATAAGAATATGTGCATTGCATATGTGATACTAAGGCAATTGATGTGAAGTCATTAGCATCTATATATAGGTATTCCATTTATGAAGATGCTTCACGCACAAAGTCTTTTTGCTTATACTTATGCTTAAGTGTCTCTGTAGCGCAGTTGGTAGAACGGCAGTACATTGTGCCCTTTGATTGGAAAAAGGGCCTTAGTTTGATTCTCATCGTCACGAGAGGAATCTTTTTTTTTTTTTTTTTCAGTTGAAGGTGAGTTATCGATCTCATACGGAGGTAGCAGGGCTTTTTCTCCTGGAAACTCGGGTTTTTCATTCCTCATACAGACAAATCGGCCTTGAGAACACACGCAATTTACAGACAAAAACATACTAGTGGTGGCGATGGTCAGTAGATGATGATGGCAGTGGCAGTTTGGTATGGTTGGTAATCGTGGTGGAGACAGAGCTGTAGAAATAGATGGGTTCTTGGGCTCCTTGGAGGTGTCACATAATAATAATAATACTTGGATAAAGGATGAAACCAAGAATATAATTTCTCTTGGTGAAAAAACTTTTCAACATCTATCTCCAGAGTATTTTAGTAATAAGGTGTGATACCTTTTGGCTACTTGTATATGGAAATGTGACTTCTGTATTACTTCAAACTTAGTATCACCTCTGGGTCTGGCTTCTACTAATGAAACTTCAATAAAGGTCGAAACCGATCTGGGTAGTGGCCCTTTCCATAATGTATAGCATTATATATGTTTGTAAGGATATGTGAGTTGTATTATGGGAACTGATGTGAAATCATTAGTCCCTATATACAAGTAGCTGAGTTGTGAAGTGATTTCATGTGCAAACTTTGTTTGTTTACATTTGGATTAAGGATGAAATCAAGAATATAATTTCTTGGCAGCTTTAATTTATAAATGACTTTGAGTTCCACAGAGAGTTACAGAATCCTTTTGCAGTTGTGTATAGATAGTGACATAAAAAAAATGCATGGAACAGAAATATTATTATTTGACACCTGCAATGGAGTCTAAATACTCTTTGAAGGAGGGCACTTGCTCTACAACTGTCTCCACCACTCAATCCACCAACTGACTGCAACGCCATCTACCGCCAACCACCACCACCACTAATTTTTCCACAGACAATCGCAAACATCCATACCCATGCTTGGATTCAAACCCACAGCCTTTTGGCTGGAGAACGGATATATTATTATTCCTGATACCTCCAAGGAGTCCGAAGACTCATCGCGGGAGGACACCTACAACTGTCTCTACACCTAACCTCTACTAAGAATCATCTCCATCAACGCCATCTACCGCCCACCTCCAACACCACCACAACTAGTAATTTTTGTCTGTAAATTGCGTGTGTTCTGAAGGGCCGATTTGTATGTATGCGGGATGAAAAACCCCTCGGCCAGCCAAGTGGCAAGCTTTATTATAGGAAGTAGAATGAGTGATCATCTCTGTAGTAAATGGCTTATCATAAAATATTGATTATTCTCATTGCCGTCTTCTGAATAGGGTCAAGGAGTATTAAAAACTTGGAATTAACACTAAAATCTAGTTACATGGTACTTGCTAGCCATGTCTGCAGTCTTTTGAGAACAGCTAGCAATATATGATTTATTGTAAACATGACATTTTTTCCACCATCAGGATGCTTCCTTAGATTTTTTTACTCCAAGCAAGCAGATACTTCTGTCTTGAGATAATTGTGATTACTATTCCTGATGTGAAAGCATTGTTCCGTGTTAAACAAATTTGGGATTAACACAATGTTGGTCCAGACAAAAACTTTATCTGGTGCAAAAGATATGGCTCATATTTCATATGTAGCGGAAGTTATATTAGCTGTTATGCTTGCAATCTTTTCATATATATAAATATTAGGTATATGATATATAGTTTGTCACATTTTTTGTCTATTTATATGTAATTTGATTTTAATTATAATTTTGTAAAATGATTCTGCTTATTTATAGGTGTTGGAAAATCATGTTTGTTACTCCAGTTTACGGACAAACGGTTCCAGCCAGTTCATGATTTAACTATAGGCAAGTTTACAAAATTTTCTTAATTTTTATATATTAAGATGCTCTTTTTTGTGCATGCATATGGTATTAGTTATATTAACCACCTGAATGCTTGTCTTATTTTACTTGCATTTTTTTATTTTATTTTTATGCCTTTTGTAGTTGAGTAGTTTGCCACATATCACCTGCCCATAAAACAGGTCTGGATTCAAATTTCCATTAAAAGATGAGAGGAAATTTGAGTTTTTCTTCAGGCAGGACTGATTTACCATTCTTATGCAGTAGAGAATTTTCTTCTGAGCAAAGAGTTCAAAATGGACATATCAGGCATACTTTTAGTCCATAGATATAAAATTATGACCATTGATATTGCCATCTTATTATTATTATGGGTATCTCCATGAAGTCAGTAGACTCATCGCAGGAGTCCCAAACTAGCAAAACAATCTGTCATATCTCTTCTTGAATTCATTTACAAACAAAGAACTCACAATTAAGTCAGGCAATGAATTCCACTCATTCACCACCCTCCAAGCAAAAAACCTTGTACTCACAACCTTGTTAACCACACTCTTCTTAAATTTCCAGGGATGACCTCTTGTTCTTCCATCACTATCACACAGCTGAAATATTTCCCCTGCATCAATCCTATAAAAACCTTTCAGTAATTTAAATGTTTCTATCATACCCCTCTTCTCCGCCTATCAGCCAACCTCTGCAATCCACAAGCTCTCAATCTATCAATGTAGGGAGCATTTTTTACATCACTCACCAACTTAGTCACTCTTCTCTGAACCCTCTCCACAGCCGCCTCATCTCCAAGGAATCCAGGTGACCAGACCTGAGCACAGTAATCCATATGTGGAAGTATCAACACTTTATAAAGGGGAATAATAACCTCTTTATCTCTGGATGTCAGTGTGTTACTCAACAGCCAAGTAATCCTATGTGCAATCTTGGACACCTTAGCAATGTGTCCTCTGAACTTCATCTCCCTATCTACCAACACACCTAATTCCCTAGCCTTATCAATCTCTTGGAGTACTGTTCCATCAATGTAGTACACAGCTGGTAATCTTTTAATCCCAAAATGCATGACTTTACACTTTTCCACATTGAACTGACATCCATTACCTTTTGCCCATTCTACCAGCTTATTTAAATCATCCTGCAAACTTTCAACATCAGCTTGATTTTTTATTGTGCTACCCAAGTTTGTATCATCAGCAAACAACTGAATATCTCCCTGTAAGCTATTTCCTATATCATTTATATACAAATTAAACAACAATGGCCCAAGCACAGAGATTAGAACACCCACGGCCTCTGTTCAGTTGTAACCACATTGGTGGCATCTAATTTCTGTGACCCCCCTTGGTTAAGATATACTCTGTACCTAAGCTCAGCCTCAGTATATAATTCATCCAAGAGAAAAGGGGATGCCTCACACAAGTTAGAGAGTAGGTAGTCTAAGGGCCATTAGCGAACAGGACACGTAGTATAAGAGAAGATAAAAAAGGATAATAAATAAAACAAAGAGAACAAAAGAAATAACACACAACAAATTTTATTCCTTCAGCATAAAGAATATGTTCCTGATTACTAGACTGAGGCAGTAGACTGCTTTCATCTTCCAGTGAAATGCTATTATCTAGGGTAAACAAAGGCATAGCAGTAAAATAGTTCCATATGTTGGCTGCCATCTGGCACACAATGCTATTGCCAACTACACTATCAGGTAGTGCCTAGAAGGAAACTAGGTAATGGTGTGTGCATGTGTGTGTGTGGAGGGGACAGACACTTCAGGCCACGTGTGGTATAGAAACTGGATGCCGCCCATATAAGTGCCAGTGTAAATAGTTCTCACTGTATGTTTCCTGCTCTTTATTTCAACTCTGAATTACCACCATGCAGTAAACTCATATAGTTCTAACCTAATTACCCTCTTCTGTATTGCATCAAGTATGTTTCGAGTTTTTAGGGGCAACACCCCAAACGTGAGCAATATTCGATAGGTGGAAGAATTTGCAATTGGTATGAGGGTAATAGCTGTTCAAAAGTAATGTCTTAAGCAAAAGAAGAATCTTAGTTATTTGGATGCCATGGAGGAAGTGGTTGTAATATGTTTATACCAACAGGGCTTGATATTAAGGGTAATGCCAACAAGAGAAATTTCATCTTGTCTGGGGTTTAAAATGTTGTCTAGGGTCATACTAGAATAAAAACGTATTTTTTGTGGAGAATAAGACAAAACTGTGTTTTGCTGATTTGAGCCCCATTATCTGAGCCCCATTTAAAGAATGACCTGAAGATCAGAACTTGATGATGATCAAATAATGATTTTAGTGCAAGGTTTGTCAAGTGAAATGGAGGAGTGTAATATGCTGTCATTAGCATATTGTGTGGGTTGGCTGTCAACTGGAGTAGGTCTTTGATATACAGAAGAAGAAAGAGGGTGGATTAGAGAAAACAGAGCCTTGTAGAATTAGTCACAGAACTAGCACAGAATTAGAACTAGCATTAGTCACAAAGCTAGGTGGTACCATCCATGTGTGCATCCAGTAAAAGCTGGTAACCCAGTTGCAGGTCATAGGGCAGACCAAATGATGGGAGCTTATTTAATAGGCCTTTGTGCCAGACCCAGTCAAAAGCATTGGAGATCCCATTATAACTTACAGATCTGCCAAACTTTTCTGAGGTGGTGGTTCAGAGTTGGATGACGTGAGAAGATTCTCTTTTATCAGCCAGCAATGGCAGAATACAAACAACAGTCATTTATTAGTTGGGTACCTTCAAGGTAGCATAGAAGTTTAAGTGACTGGGTAGTGGTGGCAACTTTGGAGAGTTCTGAGGTGAGAGAGATTGGGCAGTAATTTGGTAGGGATGTATCACCCTTCTTGAGAATGGGTTGAACATAGGCTATTTTTCATGCTGTGGGGAGAGTGTATGTCAGTAGAATAAGAAAACCGAACAGGAAACATTGAATAGGAGCCAGCTCTGGAACACAAACCTTCAGAACAACCAGAGGAATGTTGAAACCAAGAGACTTTTTGGTATCTAATTTGGATAAGATTCATTTGATCTTTCTGATGAAAGAATAGAGTGAGGGCATTGAATGTTTTTAACATTTGGAATGAGTAGGAGATATTTGCAAGTTCAGCAATGCATGCATGTGAGGAAATGTATGAAACCAAAAGATTGGCTTTCTTTTTTTTGTGTGTTTTGGTAAGAGACCAGAAGACTTGATTGTGGACACGATACAAGTTTCTTGTCTTTGGTTCTTTCAAAATTAGTTTTGGATGATTTTTTTTTTTGGAGAACCAAGGCCTAAATTGGAGATTACTTTGGTGATTCATTCTCTGTACATGTTTGGGTCGAATGCTGAAGACAGAGTAGTCCAAGAAAATCTGGCATAGAAGTTACAGTGGTCATCTACTTCATATTGTTTTTATGCCAGACAGCTCTTGAGTGGATTGAAGTGAATCTGGGAATGGAATTACATTTACCAGCTAACTTAATGATATCATCCTTTAATGGATTATCATTTTCTGTGGTGAAGGTTGAGAGCAATAGCATTAAACTCTTTATTTTTAGCCTCAAGTTGTAGATACTATTGAAGCAGTGAGGTCAAAGAGTTTGTTGATGTTATAAGCAGAAGGTGCATGCATGTTGAAGTGCTTCAAGCATCTTGCATCATTTATAAATGCTTCCGTGGCAGTTGTTCATATGACTAGCGACATTAATTCCTCCAATATCTACTCAACATATGGAAATGTATACGGTTTCTACCCAACACCATGTCACAGTTCAACTCCAAATTTACAGAGCAAGTTTTACTTCCCCCTTTGTTATTTCTTCTGCTGCTATATTCTGGGACAGTGCGTCCTGTGAAATACAATGCATAATTCTACAAAGTTTTATAGGAAAGTTTTCTCCTTTCTTAACTCTGTACCTATCCACAGTACTAATGTATTATATAGGTTTAGGTGTGATATTCTTTTCCAAAAGATGTCAAATCTTGAACTCCTCCTATTATTTTTTTTTTTAACATTCTTAGTCTTAACTATTCCAATGGGGACAACTGCTCCCATTGCACTATTCATCTGTTGCTTGTATGTACTGCTCTTTTATTTTCAAAAATTATTCTGACTTTTGACCTCTTATTCCTGAAGCTTGGTTTCTTGCAGAGGCTCACTAAACAGTGAGTCATCTTCCTTGCTTATTTTAATGAACAAAACTACAGCTTTCCACTTTTTTACCAATTCTGCTAGTTGAGTTGGAAGAGAAGCTAAAGTTTGAGATTCCCACCCATTAGCAGTTGTAAAATTATTGTACATTAGTACCATGGATGAGCTAAAAAATTAAGTTTTTTTTTTAATTTTCATATTTACTTTTTCATAATAAACAAACGTAGAACTAAAAATTTTGAAGCCACTTTAGGTCTCCAGTAAGTCAGGCAGTAGTTCCCATTTGGTGATGAAATTCATCTCTCACCTAAATTTGCTATAAGCAGTGTCAAAACCAAAACATTATTCATCTACAATCAGAATATGGGACAGTCTTCTACACTCATCCATCACTTTATTCTTAACTACTTCTCCTTCCAGATATGCTGTCCATATGTGCTTCTCCCTCTAATCTAGATGGCAATATATAAACACAGAGCTGACATCTTGATATCATTCTTCTATTTCAACTCCTGCATGGAAGACTAGATTACTAATTCAAATCACTTTTACACCAGGAACAATGCACCCCGTGTCTCTTATGGCCTTCTGCTAAAAAGATATCAAAAGAATCTTGAACAACCTGGATGCCAAAAAAAAAAAGGTATCTAGTCCTGTGGTATTTCACATTTATTGTTCAGATCTGCTCCTGAACTAACACTTTTTATCATCTGCACCTTATTATAATTATCTGGCATCCACCTAGGTATGCTTAAGGGTCAAAGCTGTATAATTGAGAGGAGACCTCCACATAGCCTTTAAAGGAATGCGGAGAATCGACCAGGGCTTCTGACCTAATGTCCAATCCTCACCTTCTCGTGGTGCACCCTGTTGGATATCTACCTGGATACTGAACGGACAAGGATGTGCTGGCAATTTGGGATTTACCCGACCAAATTGTATTCTTATTGGATTAAACCAAAATACAAAATGATGGCAACATGACAAAATTTCATGCCAGTTGGGGCGTTGCTCGGTTAAACAAGGCCCCCGTTGTTTTTGCCAGGGAACCAGGGCAAACAGCGAAAAGTCAGCTACTGGAACAAATCTGAAAACACCCCCCAATTTAACACAGTGGTTAAAGATCGGTGCAACATATGAAGCCTGAATGTCAAAGAAATGGAGCTGGCTGAGGAATTAGATAAGTACCAGATCGACATAATAGGGGTGACTGAAACAAAAAAGACAACAACTGGTGAGATCTTTCTGAGCAATAAATACAAAATGTTATATTCAGGCAATCACAATCAAGCAAAAGAAGGAGTATCCATAGTATTCAACACTAAATACGAGGCTAATCTTCTTGAATGGCAGGCAGTCTCAGGTAGAGTGCTGTGGGCAAATATCAGAATGGGAACTGGACAATGAGATTTATTTGTGCCTATGGTCCCACAGAAGGTTCTACTAAAGTAGAAGTGGAGGAATTTTTTGAGGCTTTAGAGAAAGCAATTGACACAATGAGAAAGGAAAAGTTGGTCCTTGTTGGGGATCTAAATAGCAGAGTAGGAAATGATTGTGAGACATACAAAAATATTTTGGGAAAATTTGGAGAAAAGAGTAAAGCTAATAATAATGGCAAATATTTGTTGGATTTCTGCTCATGACATGGACTGGTTATTATTAACACCATGTTCCAACATAAAAATGTGCACAAATTCACATGGAGTGAAGAGGCAAGGAATAAGAAAAGTCTCATTGACTATATTATTGTTGATAGTGATGTTTTCTTCCTAGCGCAGGTCACCAGAGTGTACAGAGGATTTGAAATTGGAAGTGATCACTATTTAGTCTTGAGCAGGATAAAATTGAATTTCATTCTGAAAAGAAAAACATGCAAGAAAGTTTTAAAGCAAATTAAAGTTGAGCAGCTCTCAGATGTGAACTGTAGACTAAAATACACAAAGATTATTGAAGAAAAAATGAAAGAGTTTGAGAACAGGAACCAAACCTTGGAGATTCAGTGGCAAGCCTTGAAGAAAATCCTGATTGATTCAGCCAGAGAGGCATGTGGTGAGGTTGTTTGCAAGAATAGAAAAATCAGAACTCTATGGTGGACACAGGAAGTTAAAGAGGCAATGAAGGAAAAGAAGAAAGCATATCAAAAGTTCCTGGAATAAGTCTGCTTGTGCTCTTAGAGAATACAGAGACAAATGTAAGAAAGTTAAACACTGTGTAAAACTGGCTAAACAAAAGTCATGGGAGGACTTTGGCAAGAACATAGAAAATATCAAGAAGGTGGCAAAATATTCTGGAGGTTGCTGAAGAAGCTTAGAAATAGAGGAAAGACTGCTGTAAAAGGACTTAGAGACGATAAAGGTGACATTAAAACGGGAGAAAAAGATATCCTTGAAGTATGCAGTAATTACTTTGAAAAATTGCTAATTGAAACAAGCTCGATAGCACAGTGGTAAAAAAACACTCAACAGGCATACAGTCAGGAATACATATCCATAGTTGAAGTAGAAAAAATTATCAAAGGTTTGAAATGTGGAAAGGCAGCAGGTGTTGATGTAGGTCATATTTACTTATACGAGTTGGCAGCTCGTATGAGTAAATATGACCTCTCCATTGCTTCTGTCCTAGTATCACCACTTCTGGGTCTGGCTCCCACTGACAAGACCTCAATAAAGGTCGAAATAGGTCTGGGTACTGGCCCTTCCCTTAATGCATAGCATTATACATGTCTGCAAGGAGATGTGCTTTGCATTATGGGAGATGCTGAGACAAGGAGTGATGAGAGCTTGGTCCAACTTTACTACGAGTTGCTTCATACTTCAGGTGCGAACTTTGTTTGCTTACACTTGGATAAAGGATTAAAGGAAATTTATTATAGTCTAAACAAGTGGAAAATAAACTTCTAGCCTTCTCTCAACTGACCTCAAACTCTATCTTTGTTGATGATAATACTCTCCACTCATCCTATTCATATGACAAACCATGCAGTATTCAAACACTGAATATTCACACTGAAATATCATCCTTCAGTAGGGTCATGACAACTTAGTCATCTACATTGCTTCCTAAACAGTTCTTTTTCTCATAAAAAAAAAAAAAAAATTCTCTTTACCTTTTGATAACACTCGACAGTCAAGACCAGTCTCTTCTTGGAATGACACCTCTAACTTTTCCTGGTTCGAACACATCACTTCTGCAGTATCCTCAACCTCCCAAAACTATAGGACAAGATCTTGGCACCTAATGATGCTGGAGGCTTGCTATTATAATATAATATCTTAATTATATTTCAGTATATAGTAGTTGCTATTATCCATCGCTTTTCATGTGACTAAAACATGGCAGATCAGTGAGATAGGTACTTACTGAAACTGCACATTGCAATTATGCAGTGCATTATATAGAAGCAGTTGGTTCTATAAACTTCATGTTTTGGCTGTATTTTCTGAGATTCTTGAATCATGGGCTCCATGTGAAAATGAATTTTTGATTCATTTTCACATGACAGCATTTTGTAATTTTGTTATTCAGGATTGCCTCATGTTACTTGTTCACTTAGTTTTCCACTTATTGTAAGATAACTCAACATGTCCTGTTTTCCCCTCACCATTAATGTCTGATATTTGTTTGTACTTTGAGAAGTGTGAGAAGTCATTTTTGTTTGTGTTTGAAGTATTGATACCTTGAAGAGATGGAAAGAATAGGAATTTTGCAAGTTTTGACGAATGTGAATCTTGTGAATAGAACACAAGCACTGTGCATATTCAGTGCAGTTGACAAAAGTGAATTTTGTAGATTTGAGTGATGTGACTGAAATGAATGGAATATACTGTTGTCTTTAGCTGATGTAGAATGTACGAAATTTGTTTGACAGCATGTAGAACAATTGCACAGTGAAATTACATGTCCAGAATATGTTCAGAGGATTGAAAATGGCATTGGAGAGAATAAGGCAGTCAGGTGAGTGGTTATGAGAGATTTAGATTTGCCATTGGATTTGGGTGGGATTTTTGAAACTTTTTAAACAATTTTTATTCTTAAAACAAGCTTTAAAACAAATGTTAATTTTTTTATCCTTAATTCTTCATTTTGTTCTTAAAAAAAAAAAGCTTTATACTGTACATCTCCTGAAAGTATATGTCAGGAATTTGATGATGAAAACAAGCTTAAGTGGTACAGTTTATGGAATTGGCGAACTGTTTACTTAGTTATGTCTCCAAAAAAAAAAAAAAAAAAAAGTGATGCTAGTAATTATCTTTTAACAAAAGCAAAACTAATGAACCTAAAAAGTTTACGGATTTTGAATATGAAATGGTGCATCATTGAACAAAGGCAAATATGGGGCTGATATGGCATGCCAGTTTAACCACCTTACCAGCCATTAAAGATCAAATACGCATCCTCAGAAGCTTCGTATCCATCATAAATTTCAATGTAATATCAATGGTATTACAATTTTAATATGCACTTCGCATCCATGAAAATGTGGACATATATATACGTCCTAGCCGGCAGCGTGGTTAATGTAATTGTCAGCTGTAAAAGAAAGACATTACTGTTTGTTATACATCTACAACAGCATCAGAAAAGCAAGAAAGTTTCCTCTCCTTTCAGAAATAAGTAGTGCAACTCCAATGGCTGGGTAACTGTTATAGTGACCATAGAACTTCATCCAGTAAAACTTTCTCTCATAAGTAATGCTCCTTATCTGTCTTCCCAAAGTTGTGACATTGTTCTAGTTAAGAAACTGTGCTTTTAGAACATTTGCTAATGAAAACATTTTCATTTAAATTGTCAAATTTTTCACTTCTTTAAAAAAAAAAAAACAGTGTAGTTCAGCTCTTTAACATTTTCTTGAAAAAGGAAAGTGAAGATATTTCTTTACATACTGTTTATTTTAAACGCCATCTGTGTACTCATTATAATAGCAATATTTAGATGATTCTCATTGTTCACCATTCATGAAATCACTTACTGTTGATCAGTTCCAGTTAATCACAGTAAGCAGACAATATAATTTGCTTCATTCTTTTCTCCATATTTTCCGGAAACATTTTTGGCTATTCTCTAATAACTCAGAAATATTCCTCTACTTATTTCCTGTTAAAAGAACTTTTAGACCATAAGCACAATTGCAAAAGTTGTCCACTTTGCCATTTAAAATTTGCCCATATCACTACTTGAAATTGCTTGCTTTCAAGTATTTTTGTTTTTGGTGTTGAATACTATAGCTAATCCTTACTTTCCTCTTTTCACTGTTGCTTGAATAATCATCTTAGTTGCTCTGTCTTTATCTTAGTAACATCAATAATTGCAAATGGTATTGTTTTGTGATGACACTGATTTCCTATCTTCAAATACATTGAGTTTAGGATTACCTTGATTTCTTGATGAAAACAGCAGGGAAAGGTTTAAACAACCATTGTACTATCTGGCATGGAATTTATTCATGATCTCAAATTCATCAATTAGCTGATTAAGCTAATAACGTAGTGCACCATGAATAGATGAGGACCGAATGGATATGAGTCAGAAATCTGAGTTGTTTGTTTCACTTCCTTATAGGATGTGTGAAAATCTTTCCCTAATCTAGTTTTATCCTTAAGTGACTATATAAAATATAGATATAAAAAAGATAATGAGGAAGAAAAGAAAGGAAAAATATACCTGCTGGAAAGCACCAAAACACTTCTTTGAAAATGCCTGATGCTCTCTCGAAAAGAGGGTATTTCACTTAATAAAAATAGTATTCAATTTCTCTAATTCCATTTCTATGAGTATTTTCATGTGTACTGCTCTACTGAACTGACTGACACCACCATTCGCTGCTCTCCTCTAAATTTATGAAAATGAGCAACTGTTGTTTTAGAATCTGTACATAAGTTTATCTTCAAGCATATTGAATGAATGTATCTTTTTTTTTTTTTTATTCTGCCCACAAGAACTGTGACCTACACTAGTTTGAGAAATGAGTATACTATTTTAAGTAATGACAGAAGAGATAGGAGAGGAGGGAAGTACTATTAATAATATCAGACTGACTTAAGTCAAGTTAGGGTAAAAATGCAAGAAAATAATGGTAGTAACAATGCCTTATGTAGGGGTGAATTCGAGGCTAACAGAATGAAATATATTGTGCCGTTTTGCTGCAGACCTGTCACCTCAGTTATAGGAGACGAAAAAATGCATCACCAATTTAGCTTAAGGGTATTAAACAAAGTGATCATTATGGGTGACTTTAATTATAGAAACATTGATTGGGTAGAAGAGAAATCTCATGATAAGAATGAACAGGAACTTATTGAATTGTTGCGAGACAACTTTCTCAAACAGCATGTGAAAGAATAAACTCAAGGTCAAAGGGTGTTGGATTTATTCATGGTATCAGAAGGGATCTCTGTTAAGAATATGACTATTTTACCACCAGTTGGTGACAGTGATCATTCTATGCTTTCTTGGGAAGCATCTAATTATATTGATGTTCCCATTAGAACAGATTATATACTGAGCTGCAAAAGTGGAAATTATGATCAACTTAGGAGAATATATATCTTTGTTTCCATGGTATCAGTTACTGATTGGGAAAAATGTCAGCAATGCATGGAATGTTTGAAAAAGTGCTTAAATGAGGTAGGATCTAAATGAATGCCTAGTGTTCGAAGAATAAATAGGTTGGAAGTGAAATGGATGTGCAACCTATTAAGCAAGAGATTCACAAGAAGAAGATGATGTGGAAAGAATATCGTGAGAATAAGAGTGACAGGAGTTATAAAATACATGAAGCTCAGGCCAGAAAAGAATTGATTATTGTGCAGAAAGCTAAATCGGAGTATGAAAAGAAATTGGCTTTGCAAGCTAAAGGCAATCCAAAAGAATTTTATCTCTATGCCAAGCAAAAAAAATGAATGAATGTGGAAGAATAATTTTATTGAATTCAGATGGTACTCTAGTGGGAGATGGTAAAGCAGTTTGTTCAGTTAATGAGTGCTTACTTTGCAAAATTTGATCAACCAGGTGTAGGTAACATGGTGTATAGTGCTACTGTTACATTGGATGAAGAGGTAGAGGTGCATGAAAATGAGATTGAAGAGCTGTTACATAACCTGGGTATGAATTTGTCAATAGGGACAGATAGAATATTAGCACATGTGCTAAAGGAACATTGAGCCGGCTAGGCGTTTCACATGTTTGTATAACTTGAGTCTCATCTCAGGAATGGAAGGAATGTATGATAGTTCCATTGTACAAGTTTGGTGCAAAAACTGAGGTGTCAAATTACTGACTTATCAATATCTCGGGTGTGGTAGTGAAGATTTTAGAGAAGTAGGTAAGAAAACTTGCATACAGAAATGGGTAGACAAACAAGCTATACACTGCAAGGAGCAGCATGGTTACTAAAGGAAGGTTTTTTTGCAATTTGCTTATATTTTATAGCAACATTACAGCCAAGTTAGATAAAGGGAATGGATACACTGTGATAATGTTGGATTTTGTTAAGGCATTTGATAAGATACCACATGAAAGGCTGTTGCATTTTCAATTTTTGATTCTGAATATCTCATTATGTATTTGTTACTTTAAGTGTAATTTAATAAAATACAAAATAAGTTTATAATTGATGAAATAGGACTGCACTGATGTGTTTTAATGAAGAAATATGGGATGTAATAATATGGTATCATAGATTTAAGTGAAGCTATATAGAATAAGCAGAATCACATAATCAAATGAATTATTTTGATTAAGATCAAGAATCTAAATGTATGGTTACAGTGAATGTTTTTATTAAGAAGTTCAGGGTTTCTTATACCAATGGGCATTAATAAATTTATTTCTAGGTGTTGAATTTGGAGCTCGTATGATAACAATTGATGGGAAACAGATCAAGCTTCAGATATGGGACACGGTAAGTATATTGAAAAAAATTTAATTTCTTCATTTTTTTTTATTGATATTTTTGAGTTACCATGGGTGGGCTGAGAATTTGGAAAGAATGAATCTTGTTATGAATTCCTGGTATATATCCACACAAAGTGTACAGGGTATTATGATAATAATAAATAAACACATCGTACAAAAAATTATGGAATGCTGATTGAAACATGCACAATTTTAAAGTTGATGAACATAAAGAGTTGTAAATATAGGTAGAGTAAAACTGCTGGAAATGATTGTAGATGTCTGAGGTGTGAGTGTAACATCTGTGGCATTCTGTATTCTATTTTCCAGGTGCAACCATGGGTCTTAAAGGTGACATTACCGAGTGGTGAAAGGGTGCCTTTTTATTAGCTGAGAACATATATTTCTTCCAAGATTCTAGTGGAAAGTCTTAGACGTTGGTTATGCATTTTCACTATATAATTTAAGGAAATTACAACGTACTAGGATATACATTAAAATAAATTTTAATATATTTCAATATTTTGGCAACGTCACGTTGCCATTTTCAAGAACTTAAGTACAAGACACGTGCACGCAGGCACAACAAAACAGTAAGTGAGGAAGAAGTAGGAAGCTATTATTTCTCCAAAAGTCCTGATTGTGCCCTCTAGTGGGCAATGTTGGTATTCTTGAGCGATTGGGCTGAAGGTCTTCTGATGTGGGTTTCCCAAATTTAAGGAAGTCTCATGCAGCCAAATTTGTTGAGGTTTGGATCGTTTCTTAGGGCTGAAGCTGATTCCATGAAAAGCCTTTCATATCTGTATTTGCTACGGTGTATTATCCTGGCTTTCTTCTACCGTATTCTATGGCAAGTATCCAGCGCATAGTCAGCAATACCTGAGTGGCTGTATTGGTGAAAACGGATGTAGTCCTTGTGTTCTGACATTCTGATATTTGCTGTCCTGCCTGTTTGGCCAAAGTAGGACAGCTTACAGCTGCAAGGGACCTGATATACACCAGGTAGGTTTAGGGGGGAGGTTGGTCTTTAGTAGAGCGGATAAAGGATGCCAATTTTTTATATGGTCTGTAACAAGAAGTTATGTTTTTTTTAAGATTTTTGTGATTTTTTCCGAGGTGCCTCGGATGTAAGGTATGGTGATGGATTTAGAATAATCCTTGTTGTGAGGGGAGGGGGAGGTTGTGGTTTACTTGTTTCAATATTTTTTGGATTTTTTTTTCGGGGGGGCGGGGTAGCCATTGGCTGAGAAAGTGTTGTGAATGTGGTTTAGTTCTGTGATTAGGGCATTGTCATTCGAGCAGATAAGTTTATAAGTTTAGCCCTGTTGTGTAATGTCTTAATGACTCCATATTGTTGTGAGGAGGGGGGGGGTGGGATTGTTGCTGAATGTATCTGCCTGTATGGGTGGGTTTTCTATATACTGAGAAAACCAAGGTTCCTCAGGCTGGCGGGTGACTAGTGTGTCTAAGAAAGGAATGCAGTTGTTTTTTTCTTCTTCCAAGGTGAATTTGATTCTGGGGTGTTGGTTGTTTAAGTGTGTTAAGGAGGAGAGGAGTGCATTGGAGCCATGTGGCCAAATAGCGAATACATCATCTACATAGCGAAGCCAAACGGTTGGTTTTTGTGGGGCAGAGTTTAAGGCTTTCTCTTCAAAAGTCTCCATATAAAAGTTGGCCAAGGGTGGGGAGAGTGGAGAACCCATGGCTGTCCGCTCTATTTGTTTGTAGAATTTTCCTTGCCAAACAAAATAGCCTGAGTTCATTGTGAACGGAAATAGGGCTGTGATATTGGGAGGAAATTTAGCTTGGATTAGCTCTAAAGATTCTTTGAGTGGGATGAATAAGGAGGAGACATCAAAACTGACCATTATGTCAGTGTGTTTGAGTGTAAGGTTTTCTATGCTGGCTTTGAAGTGGGCTGAGTTTTTTATGTATGAAGGTGTGTTGCCAGTATAGTGTGAGAGACCTTTGGCCAAATGTTTAGCTAGTTTGTATGTGGGGGAATCAATGCCATCCACTATGGGACATAATGGCACATTTTCCTTGTGAATTTTTGGGAGTCCATAAATATGTGGGGGGGGTAAGGAGTTCATCATCATCAAATTCCTGCCATGTACCCTCAAGGGGTGTACAGGATATGACAGTACTACATGAAAAAATTACATCATTACTAACTTCCTATCTACAATTTTCCTCCAAATCAGTCTGTTACTTGTCAAGACTCCAACATTATCAGATCTTATATTTCTATCATCTAAGGCACTTTGTACCATATCAGTCCACTATATCTTGGTCTACCACTGGGTCGTTTTCCTGCCAACCTGGCAGAGAACACTTGTTTTGCTAATCTTTCCTCTCCCATTCTGTTTAAGTGACCATACCACCTGAGATTAGCTCTGCTAACGCATTCCTGGATGCTGACAATGTCAAGTTCTTTCCTAATATCCTCATTTTTAATATGATATTGCCATTGATGCCATCTGTTCATTCCTATAATCTTTCTCGTATCTGCGATCTATAGTCTTTGGTCAGGTGTTTTACTTCTCACCCAGCTCTCAGATCCATAAGTTAAAACTGGTTTAAACACTGTCTTGTATACAGCTAATTTAGTGTTCTGACTAATTTCTTTCTTATTCCATATGAATGTATTCAATTGACTTCCCACCATACCAGCTTTGCTGATTCTGTTGTCTGTTTCTATATTTAATTTACCATCTTCAGTAAAAATCGTTCCTAAGTAGCTGAAATGTTTTACTTGTTCCACAGGTTCTCCATTCACAACACAGTTGACATTTTCAATGATTCTGCCTATTTTCATTGTCTTTGTCTTTTTATTGCTGACCTTCATACCATATCTATTACAACAGCTATTCAATTTAGTCAGATAATCTTGCAGACTTGTAGCAGATTTATTTAGAAGTATAACATCATCTGCATAAAGCAAAGAGCTAACATTAACATCTCCAATTTTGATATCAGGTTTAATACCACATTCCTTCATAATGTGATCCATATAGATAATGAATAACAGAGGGGATAATGTACATCCTTGTCTCACACCAGATTTAACATTAAACCATCTTCCTGTACTTCCTTCAATTCTAACTGCTGACTTACAACTCAAATAAAGACTAAGTATTGCTTGATATAATGCCCCATTGACACCATATAGCTGTAGCGTATTGAATAGCTTCTCTCTTGGCACCTTGTCATATGCCTTTTCCAGATCGACAAAACTTAAATACAGATCTTTGTTATATTCCCATGCTTTCTCGACTATTTCTCGTAAAGTGAAGATCTGATCCTGACAGCCTCTATTTGGCCTGAATCCAGCTTGTTCTTCACCAAGCTTTTCTTCCACAATTCTTCTCAACCGTTTCTCAAGTATACTTGCATAGATTTTGCTAGGAACACTCAGTAGGGAAATACCTCTGTACTTCTCACATGCAGTTTTATTTCCCTTTTTATATATGGGTACTATGAGAGCTCTACTCCAATCATCGGGAATTTGTCCCTCTGTCCAGGCTTTCTGAACTATGCAGTGCAGCCACTGCAAGACCTTTATACCACCATACTTCAGCATTTCTGATCGAATATCATCTACTCCTACTGCCTTTCCATTTCAAGCCTTTGATGTTTTTTTCTACTTCAAGTATGGATATGTATTCCTGACTGCATGCCTGGTCAGTGTTTTTTTATCACTGTGCTGTCATCACTGGTTGTTTCATTTAGCAGTTTTTCAAAGTAATTACTCCATACTTCAAGGATATCTTTTTCTCCTGTTTTCATGTCACCTTTATCATCTCTAACTCCTTTTACAGCACTCTTTCCTCCATTCCTAAGCTTCTTCGACAACCTCCAGAATATTTTCCACCTTCTTGATATTTATTTTCTATATTTGCCAATCCTCACCTTCTCGTGGTGCATCCTGTTGGGTATCTACTTTGATACTGAACGAACGAGGATGGGCTGGCAATTTGGGATTTAGCCGACCAAATTGTATTCTTATTGGTTAAACCAAAATAAAAAATGATGGTACAACATGACAAAATTTCATGCTGGCTGGGGCGTCGCCCGGTTAAACAAGGCCCCTGTTGTTTTTGCCAGGGAACCAGGGCGAACAGCGAAAAGTCAGCTACTGGAACAAATCTGAAAACAAACCCCAACTCAACATCACCAGAGTTAAAGATCGGTACTATCAACGTAAGAAGCCTGAATGGCAAAGAAATGGAGCTAGCTGAGGAATTGGATAAGTACCAGATCGACTTAATAAGGGTGACTGAAACAAAAAAGAACAAAACTGGTGAGATCTTTCTGAGCAATAAATACAAAATGTTATATTCAGGCAATAACAATCAAGGAAAAGAAGGAGTAGCCATAGTATTCAACACGAAATACGAGGCTAATCTTCTTGAATGGCAGTCAGTCTCAAGTAGAGTAATGTGGGCAAATATCAGAATGGGGAACTGGACAATGAGACTTATTTGTGCCTATGGTCCCACAGAAGGTTCTCCTAAGGTAGAAGTGGAGGAATTTTTTGAGGCTTTAGAAAAAGCAACTGACACAATGAAAAAGGAAAAGTTGGTCCTTGTTGGGGATCTAAATAGTAGAGTAGGAAATGATTGCGAGACATACAAAAATATTTTCGGAAAATTTGGAGAAAAGAGCAAAGCTAATAATAATGGCAAATATCTGTTGGATTTCTGCTCAGGACATGGACTGGTTGTTACTAACACCATGTTCCAACATAAAAATGTGCACAAATTCACATGGAGAGAAGAGGCTAGGAATAAGAAAAGTCTCATTGACTATGTTATTGTTGATAGTGATGTTTTCTCCCTGGTGCAGGACACCAGAGTGTACAGAGGATTTGAAATTGGAAGTGATCACTATTTAGTCTTGAGCAGGATAAAATTGAATTTCATATTGAAAAGAATAACATGTAAGAAAGTTTTAAAGCGAATAAAAGTTGAGCAGCTCTCAGATGTAAACTGTAGACTAAAATACAGAAATATTATTGAAAAGAAAATGAAAGAGTTTGAGAACAGGAATCAAACCTTGGAGAATCAGTGGCAAACTCTGAAGGAAACATTGATTGATTCTGCCAGAGAGGCATGTGGTGATGTTGTGTGCAAAGATAGAAGAATCAGAACTCCCTGGTGGACACAGGAGGTTAAAGAGGCAGTGAAGGTAAAGAAGAAAGCATATCGAAAGTTCCTGGCAAATAAGTCAGCTTTTACTCTTACAGAATACAAAGACAAATGTAAGAAAGCTAAACAAAAGTCATGGGAGGACTTTGGCAAGAATATAGAAAATAAATATCAAGAAGGTGGCAAAATATTCTGGAGGTTGTTGAAGAAGCTTAGGAATGGAGGAAAGAGTGCTGTAAAAGGAATTAGAGATGATAAAGGTGAAATGAAAACAGGAGAAAAAGATATCCTTGAAGTATGGAGTAATTACTTTGAAAAACTGCTAAATGAAACAAGCAGTGATGACAGCACAGTGATAAAAAACACTGACCAGGAATGCAGTCAGGAATACATATCCATACTTGAAGTAGAAAAAGCCATCAAAGGCTTGAAATGTGGAAAGGCAGCAGGAGTAGATGATATTCGACCAGAAATGCTGAAGTATGGTGGTATAAGAGTCTTACAGTGGCTGCACTGCATAGTTCAGAAAGCCTGGACAGAGGGACGAATTCCCGATGATTGGAGTAGAGCTCTCATAGTACCCATATATAAAAAGGGAAATAAAACTGAATGTGAGAATTACAGAGGTATTTCCCTACTGAGTGTTCCTGGCAAGATCTATGCAAGTATACTTGAGAAACGGTTGAGAAGAATTGTGGAAGAAAAGCTTGGTGAAGAACAAGCTGGATTCAGGCCAAATAGAGGCTGTCAGGATCAGATCTTCACTTTATGAGAAATAGTCGAAAAAGCATGGGAATATAACAAAGATCTGTATTTAAGTTTTGTCGATTTGGAAAAGGCATATGACAAGGTGCCAAGAGAGAAGCTATTCAATACGCTGCAGTTATATGGTGTCAATGGGGCATTATATCAAGCAATACTTAGTCTTTATTTGAGTTGTGAGTCAGCAGTTAGAATTGAAAGAAGTACAGGAAGATGGTTTAATGTTAAATCTGGTGTGAGACAAGGATGTACATTATCCCCTCTGTTATTCATTATCTATATGGATCACATTATGAAGGAATGTGGTATTAAACCTGATATCAAAATTGTAGATGTTAATGTCAGCTCTTTGCTTTATGCGGATGATGTTATACTTCTAAATAAATCCGCTACAAGTCTGCAAGATTCTCTGACTAAATTGAATAGCTGTTGTAATAGATATGGTATGAAGGTCAGCAATAAAAAGACAAAGACAATGAAAATAGGCAGAATCATTGAAAATGTCAACTGTGTTGTGAATGGAGAACCTGTGGAACAAGTAAAACATTTCAGCTACTTAGGCACAATTTTTACTGAAGATGGTAAACTAAATATAGAAATAGGCAACAGAATCAGCAAAGCTGGTATCGTGGGAAGTCAATTGAATAAATTCATATGGAATAAGAAAGAAATTAGTCGGAACACTAAATTAGCTGTATACAAGACTGTGTTCAAACCAATTTTAACTTATGGATCTGAGAGCTGGGTCAGAAGTAAAACACTTGACCAAAGACTAGAGACCGCAGATATGAGAGTCCTGAGAAAGATTAGAGGCGTGAACAGATGGCATCAATGGCAATATCATATTAAAAAAGAGGATATTAGGAAAGAACTTGACATTGTCAGCATCCAGGAATGCATTAGCAGAGCTAATCTCAGATGGTATGGTCACTTAAATAGAATGGGAGAGGAAAGATTAGCAAAACAAGTGTTCTCTGCCAGGTTGGCAGCAAAACGACCCAGAGGAAGACCAAGATATAGGTGGATTGATACGGTACAAAGTGCCTTAGACGATAGAAATATAAGATCTGATAATGTTGGAGTCTTGACAAGTAACAGACTGATTTGGAGGAAAATTGTAGATAGGAAGTTAGTAATGATGTAATTTTTTCATGTAGTACTGTCATATCCTGTACACCCCTTGAAGGTACATGGCAGGAATTTGATGATGATGATATTCTTGCCAAAGTCCTCCCATGACTTTTGTTTAGCTAGTTTTACACACTGTTTAGCTTTCTTACATTTGTCTCTGTATTCTGTAAGAGTAAAAGCTGACTTATTTGCCAGGAACTTTTAATGTGCTTTCTTCTTTTCCTTCACTGCCTCTTTAACTTCTTCTGTCCACCAGGGAGTTCTGATTTTTTTATCCTTGCACACAACCTCACCACATGCCTCTCTGGCAGAATCAATCAATGTTTTCTTCAGAGTTTGCCACTGAATCTCCAAGGTTTGATTCCTGTTCTCAAACTCTTTCATTTTCTTTTCAATAATCTTTCTGTATTTTAGTCTACAGTTCACATCTGATAGCTGCTCAAATTTTATTCGCTTTAAAACTTTCTTACATGTTATTCTTTTCAATATGAAATTCAATTTTATCCTGCTGAAGAATAAATAGTGATCACTTCCAATTTCAAATCCTCTGTACACTCTGGTGTCCTGCACCAGGGAGAAAACATCACTATCAACAATAACATAGTCAATGAGACTTTTCTTTTTCCTTGCCTCTTCTCTCCATGTGAATTTGTGCACATTTTTATGTTGGAATATGGTGTTAGTAATAATCAGTCCATGTCCTGAGCAGAAATCCAACAGATATTTGCCATTATTATTAGCTTTGCTCTTTTCTCCAAATTTTCCCAAAATATTTTTGTATGTCTCACAATCATTTCCTACTCTGCTATTTAGATCCCCAACAAGGACCAACTTTTCCTTTTTCATTGTGTCAGTTGCTTTTTCTGAAGCATCAAAAAATTCCTCCACTTCTACCTTAGTAGAACCTTCTGTGGGACCATAGGCACAAATAAGTCTGATTGTCCAGTTCCCCATTCTCATATTTGCCCACATTACTCTACTTGAGACTGACTGCCATTCACGAAGATTATCCTCGTATTTTGTGTTGAATACTATGGCTACTCCTTCTTTTCCTTGATTGTCATTACCTGAATATAACATTTTGTATTTATTGCTCTGAAAGATCTCACCAGTTTTGGTCCTTTTTGTTACAATCACACCTGTTACGTCGATCTGGTACTTATCTAATTCTTCAGCTAGCTCCATTTCTTTGCCATTCCGGCTTCTTACGTTGATTGTACCAATCTTTTACTCTGGTGATGTTGAGTTGGGGTTTGTTTTCAGATTTATTGCAGTATCTGACTTTTTGCTGTTCGCCCTGTTCCCTGGCGAAAACAACGGGTGCCTTGTTTAACCGGGCGACGCCCCAGCCGGCATGAAATTTTGTCATTTTGTACCATCATTTTTTATTTTGGTTTAACCAATAAGAATACAATTTGGTCGGCTAAATCCCAAATTGCCAGCCCATCCTTGTTCGTTCAGTATCAAAGTAGATACCCAACAGGGTGCACCACGAGAAGGTGAGGATTGGACATTAGGTCAGAAGCCCTGGTCGGTTCTCCGCATTCCTTTAAAGGCTATCTGGAGGTGTCCTCTCAGTTATACAGCTTTGACAGTTAAGCACCCCGGGTATGGAGTTATATAGTTTTAATTTGTTAGTGATTTCCACATGCCAAGAAGTGACCTTTTTAAGCAGCCTGTGGTGTTTTATAATTAGTGAGTTTTTGGGATTGTATTCGATAGGGAGGTAAGCAGCCTGATCTCACAATAGAGATTTCAGCTTACCTGTGTAATCTTTTTGGTTAAGCAATACTGTGGCATTCCCTTTGTCAGCTTTGGTGATTATTATTTTCTTGTTTTTCTGGAACAAATCTGAAAATAAACCCCAACTCAACATCACCAGAGTTAAAGATCGGCACTGTTAACGTAAGAAGCCTGAATGGCAAAGAAATGGAACTAGCTGAGGAATTAGATAAGTACCAGATCGACATAATAGGGGTGACTGAAACAAAAAAGACCAAAACTGGTGAGATCTTTCTGAGAAATAAATACAAAATGTTATATTCAGGCAATGACAATCAAGGAAAAGAAGGAGTAGCCATAGTATTCAACACAAAATACGAGGCTAATCTTCTTGAATGGCAGTCAGTCTCAAGTAGAGTAATGTGGGCAAATATGAGAATGGGGAACTGGACAATGAGACTTATTTGTGCCTATGGTCCCACAGAAGGTTCTACTAAAGTAGAAGTGGAGGAATTTTTTGAGGCTTTAGAGAAAGCAATTGACATAATGAGAAAGGAAAAGTTGTCCTTGTTGGGGATCTAAATAGCAGAGTAGGAAATGATTGTGAGATATACAAATTTTTTGGGAAAATTTGGAGAAAAGAGTAAAGCTAATAATAATGGCAAATATCTGTTGGATTTCTGCTCAGGACATGGACTGGTTATTACTAACACCATGTTCCAACATAAAAATGTGCACAAATTCACATGGAGAGAAGAGGCAAGGAATAAGAAAAGTCTCATTGACTATGTTATTGTTGATAGTGATGTTTTCTCCCTGGTGCAGGACACCAGAGTGTACAGAGGATTTGAAATTGGAAGTGATCACTATTTAGTCTTGAGCAGGATAAAATTGAATTTCATATTGAAAAGAATAACATGTAAGAAAGTTTTAAAGCGAATAAAAGTTGAGCAGCTCTCAGATGTGAGCTGTAGACTAAAATACACAAAGATTATTGAAGAAAAAATGGAAGAGTTTGAGAACAGGAATCAAACCTTGGAGATTCAGTGGCAAACTCTGAGGAAAACATTGATTGATTCTGCCAGAAAAGCATGTGGTAAGGTTGTCTGTAAGGATAAAAAAATCAGAACTCCCTGGTGAAGTTAAAGAGGCAGTGAAGGAAAAGAAGAAAGCATACCAAAAGTTCCTGTCAAATAAGTCAGCTTGTGCTCTTAGAGAATATAGAGAGAAATGCAAGAATGCTAAACACTGTGTAAAACTAGCTAAACAAAAGTCATGGGAGGACTTTGGCAAGAATATAGAAAATAAATATCAAGATGGTGGCAAAATATTCTGGAGATTTTTGAAGAAGCTTAAGAATGGAGGAAAGAGTGCTGTAAAAGGAATTAGAGATGATAAAGGTGACATGAAAATGGGAGAAAAAGATATCCTTGAAGTATGGAGTAATTACTTTGAAAAACTGCTAAATGAAATTACCAGTGATGACAGCACAGTGGTAAAAAACGCTGACCAGGCATCCAGTCAGGAATACATATCCATACTTGAAGTAGAAAAAGCCATCAAAGGCTTGAAATGTGGAAAGGCAGCAGGAGTAGATGATATTCGACCAGAAATGCTGAAGTATGGTGGTATAAGAGTCTTACAATGGCTGTACTGCATAGTTCAGAAAGCCTGGACAGAGGGACGAATTCCCGATGATTGGAGTAGAGCTCTCATAGTACCCATATATAAAAAGGGAAATAAAACTGCATCTGAGAATTACAGAGGTATTTCTCTACTGAGTGTTCCTGGCAAGATATATGCAAGTATACTTGAGAAACGGTTGAGAAGAATTGTGGAAGAAAAGCTTGGTGAAGAACAAGCTGGATTCAGGCCAAATAGAGGCTGTCAGGATCAGATCTTCACTTTACGAGAAATAGTCGAGAAAGCATGGGAATATAACAAAGATCTGTATTTGAGTTTTGTCGATCTGGAAAAGGCATATGACAAGGTGCCAAGAGAGAAGCTATTCAATACGCTGCAGTTATATGGTGTCAATGGGGCATAATATGAAGCAATACTTAGTCTTTATTTGAGTTGTAAGTCAGCAGTTAGAATTGAAGGAAGTACAGGGAGATGGTTTATTGTTAAATCTGGTGTGAGACAAGGATGTACATTATCCCCTCTGTTATTCATTATCTATATGGATCACATTATGAAGGAAAGTGGTATTAAGCATGATATCAAAATTGGAGATGTTAATGTCAGCTCTTTGCTTTATGCGGATGATGTTATACTTCTCAATAAATCCGCTACAAGTCTGCAAGATTCTCTGACTAAATTGAATAGCTGTTGTAATAGATATGGTATGAAGGTCTGCAATAAAAAGACAAAGACAATGAAAATAGGCAGAATCATTAAAAATGTCAACTGTGTTGTGAATGGAGAACCTGTGGAACAAGTAAAACATTTCAGCTATTTAGGCACGATTTTTACTGAAGATGGTAAATTAAATATAGAAATAGACAACAGAATCAACAAAGCTGGTATGGTGGGAAGTCAATTGAATAAATTCATATGGAATAAGGGAGAAATTAGTCAGAACACTAAATTAGCTGTATATACAAGACAGTGTTCAAACCAGTTTTAACTTATGGATCTGAGAGCTGGGTCAGAAGTAAAACACTTGACGAAAGACTAGAGACCACAGATATGAGAGTCCTGAGAAACATTATAGGCATGAACAGATGGCATCAATGGCAGTATCATATTAAAAACGAGGATATTAGGAAAGAACTTGACATTGTCAGCATCCAGGAATGTGTTAGCAGAGCTAATCTCAAGTGGTATGGTCACTTAAACAGAATGGGAGAGGAAAGATTAGCAAAACAAGTGTTCTCTGCCAGGTTGGCAGCAAAACGACCCAGAGGAAGACCAAGATATAGGTGGATTGATACGGTACAAAGTGCTTTAGACGATAGAAATATAAGATCTGATAATGTTGGAGTGTTGACAAGTAACAGACTGATTTGGTGGAAAATTGTAGATAGGAAATTAATAATGATGTAATTTTTTTCATGTAGTACTATCATATCCTGTACACCCCTTGAGGGTACATGGCAGGAATTTGATTATGATGATGTTTTTCTTTAATTCTAATAGAGATTTAGTTTCTTTACTGGACATGTTGGTTTTAGGTGGTTTAGCTTTGGTCAGAACACAAGCTACATCCAGTCTAATATTGTTGGTGACGTGGCTTGGAAGGTGTCGAATCCCACGTTCAACTCGTATCATGATATCCTCAGCAGGTATTCTTCTGGGTGCAATGGCGAAGTTGTGGCCACATGCTAGGGCGTCGAGTGCTTCAGGTTTTAAGCTTCAGGCTGTAAGCTGTCCTACTTTGGCCAAACAGGCAGGACAGCAAATATCAGAATTTCAGAACACAAGGACTACATCCGTTTTCACCAATACAGCCACTCTGGTCTTGCTGACCATGCGCTGGATACCTGCCATAGAATACGGTAGAAGAAAGCCAGGATAATACACCATAGCAAATACAGATATGAAAGGCTTTTCATGGAATCAGCTTCAGCCCTAAGAAACGATCCAAACCTCAACAAATTTGGCTGCATGAGCCTTCCTTAAATTTGGGAAACCCACATCAGAAGACCTTCAACCCAACGCCCAAGAATACCAACATTGCCCGCTAGAGGGCACAATTAGGACTTTTGGACAAATAATAGCTTCCTACTTCTTCCTCGCTTACTGTTTTGTTGTGCCTGCGTGCACGTGTCTTGTACTTAAGTTCTTGAAAATGGCAACATGACGTTGCCGAAATATTGAAATATATTAAAATTTATTTTAATGTATATCCTAGTACATTGTAATTTCCTTAAATTATATAGTGAAAATTCCTTCCAAGAGATAGCGATGAGTGTCTGAATCCACAGTCAGCAGTGGCTATTTACAAACTATTTTATCAAAAGATGTTTCATTAATTGCTTATATTTTACTGAATTTCAAATCAGCATCATCAGAGCACAACACAGCTTGTATATGCAAACAATGAGTAAGTGAAACAATACAATTGTAATGGACAAAAGATCTAAAGTCCCATTTTGGCAGTCTCTAATGTTGTAAAAAAAAAAAAAAAATTACAGCTATGTTGGAGTTTCACTTAAGATAACAGTCTCCCAAATTTTTGGCAAATTAATGCAACCATATTTGTTCAGGTTTGGAGAATTCTTCATACACATGGTGACTCAAAAAATAATCTTTCGGATCTGTAATGACTTCTAAATAGCAAATTTGTTTTCTTCCATCTAATCCTGTGTGAAGGGGTGTCCAAAGTGTTATCTGCCAGTCCTGACTTCCCATAATAATAGTAGCGAATGTATTTTATGTTCTTCCAGGCAGATGTTAACCGATCTTCCTGTTTGCCCATAATAGGCCAAGTCACAGTCACAGGGAACTTTCATACACTCCAGGGTGTGCTAGAGGTTGGCGCAGCTGTAGGATTTCATATTTCTTTAGATGCCAGCTTTTAACTTCCGTGAATTATTTTTTTGCTGCAACTTCAAAGATGTGATGTAGGAAAGTCCACATTTCAGGATTTAACACATTGATTAGTTCTTTCTGTAGAGCAGTGATAGAGCTGTTTAACTTACTAAGCTCTATGCAAGTAGCGGCGATTTGTTCTCTGAGAAGCACTAAACTCGCCCATCAGTAAATACGATGCACCTTTGCCGATTTTAATTTTTCTTTAAATTTGGGAAAAGCTGGAATGATATTGCTGTCATGGCATCATTTGAGGAAGGCTAACCTGTTCAATTTTCTGGACAATTTCAGTTTCAACTTACGAACCATCGCGCTTTGTATACAGTATCTTCTCCGTGCAGAATCTCACAAAGCGCAGATAGTTTTCTTCTAGATAGTGTTCTGAGCAACCAGTTCAGCTTCTCGCCAGCTCTTCCTGCCAACCAGTCTTATTTCCTTTTCTATCATTCTCTGCCAAGTCAATTTAGGCTTTTCTATTTTCCTTCTTGAATCCATGTCGAAGCCACTTTAGGAATTTCTCTGCAGTCCATTCTCAGCATGCGTCCAATTCATTTCCATTTCCTTTTTTTTTTATTCCATCGGTGATGCTTTCTTGGACAGTCAGCTTATATAAATCATCATTTGTTATGTGTTGGAGACCAAAATATTTTTAAACCAAAATACGAGGGTGGTCTACACTCGCATGAAAATCTGGGAACAGTGCTTGGAGCATTTTAACAACAATAAAACTGATTTTGTGCCTCAATTTATTACTATGGATGAAATTTGGATTCACCATTACACACCAGAATCCAAACAGCAGTCAAAGCAGTGGACAGAAGCCAGTTGTTGAGCGCCAAAGAAGACAAAGTCAGTTCCATCAGCAGGAAAGATCACAGCATCGGTGTTTTGGGATGCTAAAGGCATTTTGTTTATTAATTATCTTGAAAAAGGTAAAACAATAACTGAGGAATATTATTCCGATCTTTTAACCAGACTAGACGAAAAAATTTGTGAGAAAAGACCCTGTTTGTAGAAGAAAAAAAATCATCTTTCATCAGGACAATGCACCTGCCTACAAAGGTGTTTTGACAATGGAAAAAATAAGGGATCTGCACTATGAATTGTTAGAACATCCACCCTATTCTCCAGATTTGGCTCTCTCTGGCTTCTAAACTCTTCCTCATGGGTCAGCATTTTTCTTCGAATCAAGAGGTGCTTGTAGCTGTAGAGAGTTATTTTGCAGATCTTACTGAGAACCACTACAGGAACGGGATAATGGTGCTGGAATAAATGTATTAATCTTAAGAAAGATTATGTTGAAAAATAAAAATAATTTGAAATTATCGATTCGTTTTTTCATTGTTAGGCCGAGAACTTTTCAGCCCACCCTAGTATATTTGGTTAGCGTTCATGTTTCCGATCCATATAATATAACATTTCTATTGAAGATCTTTATTTTGGTTTTATTATGGTATTTTGAAGATTTTCATATATTATTTAATTTTTTTAAAGCAGTATTAGCTTTTGTCAGTTTTTGCATTATATCTCTGTCAGTTCTTCTACCTCCAGTATCTACATTTGTTCACATCTGTTAACATAATAATGTTAACTTAAACACACCTGACAAAAAATTACACAATGAATTTTTGAATTTTTCTTAGCATGCCTGTCGATATGACTAATTATCATATGTATATCAAATTCATTCCACTATGCATAAAAGATCTCTTAATTCTGCCAAAGTTGTAGGCTGTTGATGTTTCTTCTTTACATTCCTTTCTAACATGTTCCAGATTTTTTCAATAACATTCAGATCAGGTGAAATGGCTGGTAAACTGAGATGTGGAACATTTTTTTCATGTTCTGCAAACAAATCCAGCACAATTCTATCTCAATGGACACGAGAGTTATCATCTTAAAACTCAGGATCCACTATGTGTTCTTGTTCCAAGAACTGGACAAATGGCAATACTTCATTTTTTAAAGGTGTCAGATAATCCATGGATTTCATGCAACTGGACACCTCAATGAATGGGCCAACTCCAGCACTAGAAATACAGCCCCAAAACATGACACTGCCACTTCCTTTTTGCACAGCTCTTTGGACACATTCAGGGTTAAATGCTACTCCAGCCTTCTGCATGATCCTGTAGCAGCCATCATTGGAATACAAACAGAATCTGGATTCGTCTCCACTGTCAATGGTTAACGATGCTGTTTTGCCCAAGCAAGGTGATTTTTCTTATGGACAGTTGTTAACTGAGGACATATCTGGACAACGCGACTGAAAATGCCTAACCCATGCAGTTCTCTCTGTAGTGTTCATTCTGAAACTGGTTTATTTGGTCCAGCATTGTACTGATGAAACAGTTCTTGATCTGGAAACATTCAGTTGTTGTTAGTCTTCCCAAACACTTGCCAAAAATTTGGGAGACTGTTATCTTAAGTGAAACTCCAACATAGCTGTAATTTTTTTTTTTTTTTTACAACATTAGAGAGTGCCAAAATAGAACTTTAGATCTTTTGTCCATTACAATTGTATTGTTTCACTTACTCATTGTGCATATATGAGCTGTGTTGTGCTCTGATGATGCTGATTTGAAATTCAGTGAAATATAAGTAATTAATGAAACATCTTTTGATAAAATAGTTTGTTTGGTATTCTTAATACCATTAAAAACTTACTCTACACAACTCGACCTACAGAACATCAACCACCTGCACTCACTTCTTTTCACCGAGCCATCCTCCAGTGGGATTCAGATAACCTCGTCAATTTCAATGATAGTGAAGCCCAGTTCTGTATTATTTGTCACAAAAAAACAAACAAACAAAAGAACCATTTTCTTCCAGTATTATTTATTGTTTTTCCCTGACATCAATCCTCTCTTAGCATAAACACACCACAACCATTGCATCCTCAACTCCTAAAAAACTAGGATTTCTCTTTTGCTCAAGATGTTACTTTACCTCTGAAAACAGTTTATAACACTCTACATTCTTCTTTGGGTTGCCAACATTTCAACTTCTAAAAAACTAGGATTTCTCTTTTGCTCAAGATGTTACTTTACCTCTGAAAACAGTTTATAACACTCTACATTCTTCTTTGGGTTGCCAACACTTCCCATAAGTTAAATTACTGTCAATCCAAGTTTCATCTAGATACACAATTGGGCTTTTCTTCAACTTGAAACGTATTGCTCTCAAATACTGCATTCTAGATAAAACCATCACTTCACTCCATGATAAGTTTCCTTTTATTCTGTGACTTTTTGAAACAAAATTGGATTTCATGAAGTATTTTCCTTAGTTTCTCTTTTTCGAGGAAAATTAATTTTTTCTTTCAGCACAGGAATCTATTTAGGAACACTTGCCACTTTTTTCTCGACCATGTAAAATTCGTGAATAGTTCTTATAACGTCTCCATCAAAATCATTGAAAGCTACATTTTCAATGGTTTTTTTCCTCTGGCGCTTTTTAGGAGATTTAAATTTTGGCTTACCTTCACCTTTTGATTCCCTATGAATTCTTTTAACAGTTGACTCTGATAAGCCTGCAATTTTACTTGCATGTTTTGTGGCATGAGAAATCGAAACAAGGAGATTGCCTTCTAACAATTCTTTTTCTCAGAATGTCAGCACATTATGCAATATTCTTTTGCAAGAACTACTGAAAGGTTTAATACCAGAATTTGTTGACGGTACTGGATCCATCGTACAAATCAGAAAAAAAAAAAATTCAATGCAAAAAAAGCATCAACAAAAATCAAGCTACTACATCAACAGTCAAGAAAGTACATGATTTTGCTTGTTGGTGACAAATTCGTACATCCTTCATTTCTTTCTCCCCTTCAACATGAATTGACTCTTCTTGGCATTGTGCCAGCCGCAGTTCTCTGAACTGTGGGCATATTATACTTGCAATCAGTCCTCAATCCAAATCCCATAATCCAGATATAATCTTTGTAACTCTTCTTTGCACCCTTTCACAGCTTTTTTATCCCGTTGGAACCTAGGAGACCAAACCTGCACACAATAATCCAGGTGTGGTTGTATCAAGACCTTATAAAGAGGCAAAATGACTTATCCTTACATGTTAATGTTCACTTCAATATTGCAATTATCCTCTGAGTTGTATTTGAAATTTTTGCTATGTGACCTTTAAATTCAAACTTCAAATTCCTATCTACCATCATGCCAAGATTCCTAGCCTCATCAGTTTCTTGTAGCATAACTCCACTAATATAATATGCCACTGGAAATCACATCACGCCAAAGTGCATAACTTCATACTTACTGACAGCCATTTTCTTTTGCCCACATTTCCAGCCTATTCAAATCATTTTGTAAGTACTGGATATCAGTAGCATCCCTGATTGTCCTGCCTATCTTCACATCATCAGCAGCAAACAATTGCACATCTCCTGTTAGACCCTTCCTAATGTCATTAATATATACATTAAACACCAATGGCCCAAGGACTGAACTCCAAGGTACACCCCTGATTACCTTAAATCTGACAGATTCACACCTACTGTATACCACTTTTTTTGATCTGTCTGTCAACCATCCACTAATCCAAGTTAGGAGTTTATATTCCAGTCCCATATTCTCCAGTTTCTGTAACAGTTTTTTTATCCTACATTATCATAGTGTATCCATTCCCTTTATCCAACTTGTCTGTAACATTGTTATAAAATGTGAGCGAATTGCTAAAATATGACCTTCCTTTAGTATACCGATGCTGCTCCTTGCAAAGAATAGCTTGTTTGTCTACCCATTTCTGTATGCAAATTCTTACAAACTTCTCTAAAATCTTCACTACCACATCCGAGATATTGATAGGTCAGTAATTTGACACCTCTGTTTTTGCACCAAACTTGTACAATGGAACTATCATACAATCCTTCCATTCCTTCATATCATTCCTGAGCTGAGACTCAAGTTATACAAACAGGTGAAATGCCAGCCAATTCGGCTGAACATTTCTTTAGAAAGTTTGCTAATACTCCATCTGTCCCTATTGACAAATTTTGATCCAGGTTATGTAACATCTTTTCAACCTCATTTTCATGTACCTCTAACTCTTCATCCAACGTAACACTTGCACTTTGCAAGTTATCTAAGTTTGATATATCTAAGCAAAGTGAGTACTCATTAACTGAACAATCACTTTAACTTGTGACACTCGAGTACCACCTGAATTCAATAAAATTATTCTTCCACATTCATTCTTTCTTTTGCTTGTGGCATAGAAGCTTGCATGGCCAATTGCTTTTCATATTCCAATTTAGCTTTCTGCACAATAATCGTTTTCGGCTCTGGTTTTATATATTTTGTAACTCCTGTCACTCACTCTTATTCTCATGATGTTCTTTCTACATCATCTCCTTCTTGTGGATCTCTTGTTTAATAAGGTTGCATATCCATTTCACTCCCAACCTATTTATTCTTCGAATACTAGGCATTAAGATACCATCTCACTTAAGAACTTTTTCAAAGATTCCCATGCATTGCTGACATTTTTTCCATTTGGTAACTGATACCATGGAACCAGAGTTAGTATTTTCTTCAGTTGATCATAATTTCCACCTTTGTAGTTAAGCATGTAACCTGTTCTAATGGGAAAATCAGTATAATTAGATACTTCCAAGAAAGCACAGCATGATCACTGTCACCAACTGGTGGTAAAATAGTCATATTCTTAATAGAGAAATTTTCTTAGTATGAAAATGAAAATGATATACATCTAAAAATTGCAAAATATTTAAAAATAACAGGTGTAATCAACTCTATAGTTAAACCTAACATTACATTAGCCTTACCAGTCCTCTTGTAAGGAAGTCAAATCTGGACAACAGAATAAAAAGACAAAGATTAATAACAGCTGAAATGAAAAAACTGCAAAGTATGCTCTATTTGAGCATACTCACAAAAGAAATGAAAGAATTATGAAAGAATTAAACCAATAGAAAAAATAAAAAATATAAATGTAAATGTAAATGTATGGAGCACGCTGAAAGAATGAAAACAGAAAGATTATCAAAACAAGTATTAAATTAAAAACCATTAGGAAAAAGAAAAACTGGATGTCCTATAAAGAGATTTAACAATGACCAAAACTTGAAACTCTTTATCATGTGGAGAGAAGTTAAATTAAGGATCAATTAATGATGTTAGGAGGGTGATGATCCCAACAGACTTGGTGTTGAGATAAGTTAAAGAAGGTATAGTTACCCAATGCAACATCAGTACTTTCATGGGTATTTATTTCTTGGGAGTGGAGTGGTGGGATTATCCTTTTTAATTTGACTATTATCATGCACCTTATGCTGTAACAAAATATTTCTCTGGTTACTATGAGATTTGATATCATGAGTGTACTGTATCCTCCAGGATGTGCAAGAGGATGTGGCTGATTCTTTGGAATCAGCAGCATCCTCTTGTGACATGTGGCATGAATATTACATTTATTCATGCTATATTTTTGTGCTATATGTAACCTATCACACTATATGTAACCCAGATGTAGAGATTGGGAATAGTTCTCATTCACTAAGTGTGTCCATCTTTAAAGTTCTGATAAAACTTTAAATAAATTATTTGCAAGTTTTATCAGAAGAAAGACTGGTTAGTAAATACTTTATTTACATGAATCTTCTAAATCATTGACCTACAAAAATTTACCTAAAGAACTACTTGTTTCTTTAAACACCTGTAGTCATAGACTAAAATTCTCTATTAAATATGAAGAAGATAAATTTCTAAACTTTCTAAATTCTCACCTGATCTGACCATTATATTAGTACTAAGGTATACCATTAACCTACTAGCATTAGAAACTACTTGTTTCTCCTCCTATCATACTTGTTACATCAAAAGATCAGTCATTTTAACATAGTTCATTAATTAATGATTACAAATACTCTTCTTCCACTGCTGCTCTAAATCAAGAAATCAGGTACCTAAAAAAAAAAAAAAAAAAAAAAAAAAAAAAAAAAAAAAGCTGCATAATTCAGAGGACCTGCTCAGAAGCTCAAATTCTTAATGAATGGAGTAGAGCTCTCATAGTACCCATCTAAAAAGAAAAAAAAAAGGAAATAAAACTGAATGTGAGAATTATGGAGGTATTTCTCTAAGTGTTGCATGTAAGATTTATGCAAGCATACTTGAACAGAGGTTGAGAAAGATTGTGTAAGAGAAACATGGAGAAGAACAAGCTTGGTTCAGTCCAAATAGAGATCGTCAACATCAGATTTTCACTTTAAGACAAATAGTTGAGAAATCGTGTGAATATGACAAAGGATCGGTACTTAAGTTTTGTAGATCTGAAAAAGGCATATGACAAGGTGTCCAGAGAAAAGCTTTTCAAAACACCAATTATATGGATTCAATGGAACATTATACAGAGCAATACATAGTCTATATTTAAGTTGTCAGTCAGCAGTTAGAATTGAAGGAAATACAGGAAGATGGTTTAATGTAAAATCAGGGGTATAATAAGGATGCATATTATCTCCACTCTTATTCATCTATATTGATCACATTATGAAAGAAAGTGGTATCGAAGAAGGGTGTGAGGAGCAGGTTTCAATGAAGATGTGTAGGTTAAATCTGGAAATAGACAACAGAATAAGCAAAGTTGTTTTAAGTTATGGATCTGAGAATTGGGTTAGAAATAAAGCACTTGATCGAAGACTAGAGACCACAAATATGAGAGTTCTTAGAAAAATTAAGGGAGTAAATGGGTGCCATCAATTGGAGATTCATATTAAAAATGAATATATTAGAAAGGAACTTGACATTATTAACATTCAAGAATGTGTCAGTATATGTAATCTAAGGCCACTTAAATAGAATGCATGAGGAAAGGTTATCAAAACAGGTATTTGATGCCAAATGGCAGGAAAGAGACCCACAGGAAGACCAAGGTCTAGGTGGATTGATTTGGTCAGAAGTGCCTTAGAAGCAGAAAATGTTAGATGTGACAATCCTTTCTCTTAGTGTTGCACGGTGATCAGCATTCATTTTAGAAATCATGGACTTTACAACTGTGTTATAAATAACTATTTTAATTTCCCGACGTTTTGATCTTCATATTAAGGTCCTCATCTGGAGTATATACAAATATACAAGGACAAGCTGAGTTACATTTTAAAATGTGTTTTAAAAAAAATGTTTCACATTTGTTATTATTGATGCAAATCATAAACAATAAATACCTTTATAATTATTCATGTTTGTGTTACTAACAAGGTTGTTAGTAACAATTCATTTTAGTCAAATCTAAAGGAAAGGATCATGTTGTTTTACTATGTCAGTGTTACTAAAATTTTAAAAGGGTACACAGATGCTGAAAGTTGGAAACGCTGCTCTACAAAATGGGGCTTGGATTGATTTTCTTTATTTTTGCTCTGATGTGCACATTTGATCAATGCTAGTATGGTTGAATCCTATCCATCATAACGGTATCGAATAGCATCTAGTGCATTTCTCACATTGCCTATCCAAAGTCTTTTTTTGAAACAAGTGAACCTGCTTTCTCGCTTCAACAAATAGCTCTTGTAACTAAGCCCTAAAATCACTTCCCCAGCATCCTATTTTTTCACACTGTTTGGGATTCTCAGTATTATGTATATCAGACTACCATTTGATATGTGTGAAAGAAATTATGCAAGCTACTGGTATGAATGTAGACAAAATTGCCTACACTGAACATAATAGTATTCCTCCATGGCAGTTTGCATTCCATCATGCAGCCTCTTACTGTGTCAGCTAAGAAAGTTGAATACTCCATCAGTCTACCCTCAGTTGTTTAATATGTAAGTACAGAGCAGAGAACATGACTTCTTTTCTTACCTATCTATTTTGAATGGTTTGAGATATAGATCTGTTGGTTGTGCCACTATTTATCATGACTGCATTGTTCATTCAGATTCCACTTGAATGAAGTAATTATACTGCTGGGCTACATATTACTTAGTTTCCACTTGTACATACAAGAAACCTGCCAAAAATGTATGTATGATTTATACAGACTTTGAGCTTCTTTACAGGCTAAAGAGGAAGTTATGCACAACCCACATATAGTGCTTTATGATTCTTAAAAGATATTGTAAATAAAGTGAAGACTTAATTTTGAAGTTTGGTTGTGCTGGGTTTCTAGCCATATTGGAATTAAGGGAAATGAGACTGCAGCTGCTAGATAAGCTCATACTTTTTCTAGGTACTGTTTGTCATTGTCTATACAGACGACACAGTTAATAAGAAAATCAATTATTCAGTGGCAATCATCATGGCAAAAAGCACTGACAAATAAAAGAGATTTTAAGCGTTGGAAGTCTAATCAATGTAAAAGCAGAAGAGGAAGTTATTGTTATTAGGCTCTGCATAGGACACATCTTTTGAAAGCTGGTGACCTACCTATGTGTGAACAATGCTACACTTGTCTTACCATACCATGTTCTGGTGGAATGCAAGTACTTCACGCAAGAAAGGAATGCAAGTTTTATTACTTTGACTGAGCCCGTGTGTTCAAGCAAATCTTGTCAAACTCAAATGAATTACATTAATTTTTTAATTTGAATTAATTTATGCAAATACATATGATGATGAATGTTATTTATACGTAGATATGGAATCGATCAGTTTTTAAAGTTTTTCTTTTACATAACGTTATTTATTTATTTTGTATTATGTACTACAGTATGATCTTTGTTATCATTGTGCAGTAAACTACAAATGAACTAATCTGTCTCTTTTTTCCCCTTGTTGTTATTGTTTTAGATATATCATTTACAAAAAAGTACCAAGTCATAAGTGGACTGCACTAATATTAATATATTAATAACCTTAAAAGTTTGCAAGATATGTGACAGTAGAATACATTCCTTAAAACTTGTAAGTTTTTGGTGTGATTATAAAAATTGCTTTATTTTAGGCAGGCCAAGAAGCCTTTCGTTCTATAACAAGATCATATTACAGAGGAGCAGCTGGAGCACTTTTAGTGTACGATATTACAAGGTAAATAAATGTTTTGTGTATGGTTTTCATTTTATTTAAAAAAAAAAAAATATAGAGTTGACACAATTTATGCATAAATTGAATTGCAAATTAATCTTAATATTGATTTTGAATTGTGAAGAATAAATAATTTGCTTTTTGGTAGCAGCAGAAGCTAAGTTCAGTTAAAATATAGCAAACACTGTTACAATAAATTCATTCATTATGTTGGTCATAGAACATACACACACACACCACCTCTTAATCTAGTGTACCATGGCAATATATTAAATCTTGCTGATGGTGATAAGTAGTGACCAGCTACCTATGGATTTCCTTAAAAATAACGAGCACAAAATGTCATACTTCTCTTTGAGGAGTATGACAAGGCATTGGAGGATGTTTGTTTGTTTTTTAATAAGGGACTACCAAAATCATTCTTTGCTGCTTTCTTTTTTGCTCAAGTGGATAGCATCTCTGCTCTTCAAATAATAGTCATTGCTTTGAATCTAACTGTATCATGGATGTTTGTGAAAGGTTAGTGCGATGAACATTGAACTCCGAGAAGTATCTGAACATTCTGGACAATGCAATGCTTCCTACTTTGTGGCATTTCTACTGAACTGACCACTGTCTCTTTCAGCAAGACAATGCATCATGTCATAAGGTTGCTGCTGCTTTTACCTTGTACTTTGTGGACATGAATGTCACTACAGAGCCCTTATTTCAACCTTATTGAACATCTGTGGGATGTACTAGAGTATTGGGTGAGGTCAAAGGATGTCTGCTCCACAACAGCCCAGGATCACATTACATTCCTACAGGAAGAATAGCCCAAAAATTTCATTGATCGATATCGTATGCTTTTGGAAAGTATGCCCAGCAGGATTGCTGCATTCATTGCAGTGAAAGGAGGTCCTACATCTTATTAAGATGGGCATCATTACTGATTGTTCTTTATACTATGGTGAATGTTCACTTCTTTCCATTCAACGTACTTGATCACATTTGGCCACATGACTGTCGCATTACTCGTTTCTCCTCCATTACGTGACACCTCCAGGGAGTCCAAAAATTCATCGAGGGAGTGCACCCTCTTCACAACTTTGTCTACACCAAATACAGCAAACTGGATCATCTACATCAACACCACTACTGCCCACCACTAGTATTTTCACAGACAATCGCAAACATCAATGCTCATGATGGGATTCGAGCCCGCAGCCTTTTGACTGGTAAGTGTGTATGCTAACCACTCAGCCAGCCAATAGCCTTCATGATCTCCAGCCTTATAGTTCCACATATATCCCTTTCTCAAAGAAGTCCTCATATGACTGGTTATCACCCAGGTAATCACTTCAGGATCACTTTCACTAACTGGAGGAAGACTTGACACATTTACAATAAGATGCTTTGATGAGATAATTAAATCTAAGACTTTTGATCCCTGTGTATCTTCTGTTATGTACTGCCTGAGGTAGTTGCCTCTCAAAAACTCAAATTCATTCTCTTTGTCCTTAGATGCTACCTCTTCATTGCAATCTATTTTACCGTAATTAAAATTGCTCATAATGGGCATCCTTTTCTTATTAGCTAGCCCAATTTGCTTGTAGATTTCCACTGTCCTCCTCAATATCAGGTTTATAGCAACACCCAACTAGAATCTGTATTTTGTTTTGTTCGCCTCTGCCTCACACTATATTGCTTCTGGCATTTGTAAACATACATACTAGTTTTTTTGCTTGGTAAGTCTCACCGACCCTACTTCTCAAATATGACTCATCCATACTAAAGCCATTCTTCTCTCATTGCTAATCTTACACCTCTCCTCAGACCTGTTTGTTTTTCCCACATCCCTAGTCATCTCGATCATTTCTTGTACACTCACACATCCGTTCCTGTATCTGTCACTGTTTTCACACAGTCTCACTCCCAATTCCTATTAGTCTTGTGTTCTTTATCTCTCATCCCACTCACCTCTTCATTCACAAGCTGTCCTACCCTACTTTACTGCTCTTCTACCTCACTTCTTGCTTCCTCAGGTGATTTACTTCAGTCAGTACTTTCTCTTGGAATTGGAATAGCAGTTTTCAAACTGACTCACCTAATTCATTTAAATGTAGTGTCTCTTTTTTTTTTTACAGCTTCATCTGTCCCACAAAATTCACACAACACTGCTAGCATTCCATTCATATTCTTCACTTGTCATCTCAACTCATCACTATCATACCTCAGCAACACACTGCTTTTCCTTCTAACTGATGTTATATTGTTATTATTATACTCGGCAAGAGCAGTCACATCATCCTGCACAAAAAAGCTTGTTAGAGGTAGAGTATATGCCATCTCAAGTAATGAGAAACAGCAAGGACTGCATTACATTTGTAATGCAAAAAATCGACACATAAGTGGAAGACATAATGCATAGATTAAATTACAGAATAACTTGCATTAGAAAAATTATTATTAACAGAATTTTTGGATATGTTTCACAACCATTCTTAATGCATGTAGGAAGAGAGATGAAAGTGTTATTCCAATTTGTTTTATCTCTTTTTCCTATGTGCATTGAAATGGTCACAAAATTAGGCCAAATATTCTGCTGATAATTTTTCTTAACATAATTGCATAATATAATGATTAAGTTTTGTAATTTAATTTCTTTACATTATGTTATGCATTACATATTATTTCTTGATTAGAAATGGTTATGATACTAATTTACTACAATATTGCTTCTGGCAAGAATGTTAGTTCAGACACTGACAAGCAGCAATCATCAAGTTAACAAATATAAGACCGTGTTACTCCTCCATACATAAAGCATAACAGGTAGCACCTATTTTAAATAATGGAATTATGGTGGCCTTCATGCCCTTAAGTAGGCTGTCTTCCATTGTAAACTCTTTCAAACCTCTGCATGAACACTGAAAAAAAAAAAAAAAAAAAAAAAAACATGTCTACTGCATATTTTGTGAATCTATGCAAGTATACTTGAGAAACGGTTGAGAAGAATTGTGGAAGAAAAGCTTGGTGAAGAACAAGCTGGATTCAGGCCAAATAGAGGCTGTCAGGATCAGATCTTCACTTTACGACAAATAGTCGAGAAAGCATGGGAATATAACAAAGATCTGTATTTAAGTTTTGTCGATCTGGAAAAGGCATATGACAAGGTGCCAAGAGAGAAGCTATTCAATACGCTGTCAATGGGGCATTATATCAAGCAATACTTAGTCTTTATTTGAGTTGTAAGTCAGCAGTTAGAATTGAAGGAAGTACAGGAAGATGGTTTAATGTTAAATCTGGTGTGAGACAAGGATGTACATTATCCCCTCTGTTATTCATTATCTATATGGATCACATTATGAAGGAAAGTGGTATTAAACATGATATCAAAATTGGAGATGTTAATGTCAGTTCTTTGCTTTATGCGGATGATGTTATACTTCTAAATAAATCCGCTACAAATCTGCAAGATTCTCTGACTAAATTGAATAGCTGTTGTAATAGATATGGTATGAAGGTCAGCAATAAAAAGACAAAGATAATGAAAATAGGCAGAATCATTGAAAATGTCAACTGTGTTGTGAATGGAGAACCTGTGGAACAAGTAAAACATTTCAGCTATTTAGGCACAATTTTTACTGCAGATGGTAAATTAAATATAGAAATAGACAACAGAATCAGCAATGCTGGTATGGTGGAAAGTCAATTGAATAAATTCATATGGAATAAGAGAGAAATTAGTCGGAACACTAAATTAGCTGTATACAAGACAGTGTTCAAACCAGTTTTAACTTATGGATCTGAGAGCTGGGTCAGAAGTAAAACACTTGACCAAAGACTAGAGACCACAGATATGAGAGTCCTGAGAAAGATTATAGGCATGAACAGATGGCATCAATGGCAGTATCATATTAAAAACTTGGAATGCGTTAGCAGAGCTAATCTCAGGTGGTATGGTCACTTAAACAGAATGGGCGAGGAAAGATTAGCAAAACAAGTGTTCTCTGCCAAGTTGGCAGCCAAACCACCCAGAGGAAGACCAAGATATAGGTGGATTGATACGGTTCAACGTGCTTTAGACGATAGAAATATAAGATCTGATAATGTTGGAGTGTTGACAAGTAACAGAGTGATTTGGAGGAAAATTGTAGATAGGAAATTAATAATGATGTAATTTTTTCATGTAGTACTATCATATCCTGTACACTCCTTGAGGGTACATGGCAGGAATTTGATGATGATGATGATGACTTTTGCTACTTAGACAAGCAGAACAAGAGTTGTTTTTTAGATATGTGGACCTTTCAGGATATTGGGTGGGAGAAGATGAAATCAGGATTAGCATTCCACACCACTAAAGAATAATGCATTGTTAGGGAAGAGATAAAATTGCTGTGCATAACAGTCGCATAAGATTCTAAAGAAGCAGTAGTGATAAGTATTTCAGTGCATTAAGAATAAAGGAATGATTTATTAATTTAACATTTTTTTAAAAAAAATTCTATGTTGTCTGGTCAATTGATAAATTATTTACATTTTCTAGGAGGGATACATTTAATCATTTGACAACGTGGCTTGAAGATGCACGACAACATTCTAATTCTAATATGGTAATCATGTTGATTGGCAATAAAAGGTAGGGTTAAAGTTGAACTTTCATTATAGCAAGAAATATGTAATAATTTAAGTCACATCGGCAGGATTTTTCATTGCTGTTTGCATTGTGTTAGTGAACATTGCTGTGATGAAACAGTGTGTTATAAAATGCTTAAAAATGTCCTCCTGAAGTCCTGCTGTCCCACACTTTTATGCTCACTATCTTATGCTATGGTGAATGTTGTAAATTTTCATTGTTTGCTGTAGTGAATATTGAAAATTTCGAATATCCCATTTTTACTTAATCTACTTAGCACAACAGGACAATATGAAAGGAAGTTACCACATTGTTAGCCATAAATTCAGATTACCTTTGTGTTGTATAAATAAATGGTGCCTTTTTCTAAGTAAGGGGGATAAAAATCCCTTATTGTTTTTCAGCCAGTATGCGAAACTAAGATCGAAAACTACGATCTAAACGTTTCATGCCGACGAACTGTTGGCGGATCCAAGCGTAAGTGACCACTTGGTAGTGCCACACCAAGGCAACTCGATGCAAAAGTGGAGCAAGCTCCCTCACTATCCTTGGTATTTTCTCATAATGTAAAAACACACAGCTCCTAGGAGTTGCAGAACTGCTTTACATTATGAGGAGAGGTCACTACCCAGACCAGTTTCAACCTTTTTTGAGGTCTCATCAGTGAGTAGCTAGACCTAGATAATATCAAAGTTTAAGTGAAAAGAACTTGGCACTACCAAGTGGTCACTTACGCTTGGATCCGCCGACAGTTCGTCGGCATGAAACATTTAGATCATAGCTTTCGATCTTAGTTTTGCATTCTGGCTGAGAAACAACAAGGGATTTTTACCCCCTTTACTTATCAACCTCGCCAGAAAAAATAGCCGTTTGGCTTTTCATCTTAGGTGCCTTTTTCTGTTGATTTTAAAGAACGCTGAATGAACTGTATGTACATGACAGTTTTCACACCAATTTTAACCTGTGTATATTAGAGCTGGATTAGAAATAAAAGTTGATTAAAGAATAGAAATCACAAATATGAGAGTTCTGAGAAAATCTAGGAGAGTGTACAGATAGCATCAGTAGTAGAATCATATTAAAAAAGGAAGATATTAGGAAGAATCTTCACATTATTAGCATTTAGGAATGTGTGAACAGAGCTAATCTCAAGGTTTGGTCACTTAAACAGAATAAGAGAGGAAATGTTAGCAGAATTTATTGAGCTGCTGCGAGACAACTTTCTCGAGCAGTATGTGAAAGAAGAAATTCAAGGTCAAAGAGTGTTGGATTTGATGATAGCTTCAGTCAGGGTCTCAGTTAAGAATGTGAATGTTTTACTGCCAGTTAGTGATTATAATCATGCTGTGCTATCCTGGGAAGTAGCTATGTAGACGTTTTAGTCCAATGGTATCAGTTACTGAGTGGAAAAGATTTCAGCAGTGCATGGTAGTTTTGAAAAGGTGCTGAAATGAGGCAGTATCTGAATGTGTCCCTAGAGTTCAAAAATGAATAGGGTGGGAGTCGATGTGCAACCTTATTAAGACATTCACATTGGGGCAATCGGCTCTCTCGCCATCATCCTATCTGTCTGGTAGGGAGAGAAAAACACTGTGCCCTGCAGAAATGAATTGAGTGCTTGTGTTTCAGCAGATGTGCTACATATCGTGACAGTTCTTTGAAGTAACCCAATCTGTGTGTTGTTGGAGACTAATGTGTTTGTTTTAGGATATATTAGAAAACAATAATTAAGGAGAATACTATATTTGGTTGGTATATTTGAATTACTAAATATAAATAATATATATATATATATATATATATATATATATATATATATATATGAATTGCTAAATATTATATATATAAATATATATATATATATATGAATTGCTAAATTTATATATGTATGTAAATATATGAACCATCATTAATAAGCATGCTAATAGAAATACTTTTATTACTGGCAAACAAATGATTAATAATTAAGATTTGTGATGTGTGTGTGTCCTGTAAGTTGCTGTGTGAAGCAAATAGCATTTGATCATATAAATTCTAGACATGCATATGTGCATTTATGATGGCTTAATTAAAAAAACCAACCTTTTTTTAATTATGTTTATTTGTTTGCAACATATAAATAACTAACAAATAATGAACGGCTGCTGTATACATTTGGTAGCTCAGTAAACAACTATTGTTGTTATTATGTGCCATTCAGTTGTTTTCGACTCTTGGTGATGTTGTGAACAAAGGCTCTCCATCCTACTCGGCCTCTTATCCTTTCAGTAATTTTAAGTTGGTAAGTTCTTTTATGTTGTCCATTCAACTCATTTGTGGTCTTTCTCTTCTCATTCCCTCAAACTTCCCCAATATAACTGCCTTTTCCAAAGATTCATCAGCTAGCATATGTCCAAAGTACATCAACTTCTGTTCAGCATTCATTACCTCCAAGGATCATTCTGTCTTTTTATTCTCTAAAATAAACCTTATTGGTCATTCTTGCAGTCCATGAGATTCTTAATAGTCTCCTCCACACCCAGAATTCAAATGAATCGATGTATTTTCTATTTTTCTTCTTAATAATCCAGCTTTCACATCCATACATCACTACTGCAAATACCATTGCTTTGACAATTCTAACTTTCGTGGCCTTATTCACATCTCTATCTTTCATAATTTTTGTCAGGTTTAACATCGCTTTTTTTTCCCGTTACTGTCCTTTTAATTTCATCTTCACATTTACCATTATTTCTGATTCTGGACCCGAGTAAATAATAACTTTTAACAATTTTTATTTTATCTCTCTCTATTATAAATTCATTTAAATTGCCAGAAGCCATCATTTTTGTTTTGCTGATGTTTACTTTTACTTTCCATCTTAACCAATACAATCAACTGCTCCAGATCTTCCTTATAATTCTCTATAATCTCAGAATCTCTGGCATTTGATTTTTTTGGGATTGTAATGAATACTGATCTTTTCCAATCTCTAGGCCAGTATATTTTCTTCCAAATCTGTTGACAAATTTCAGTCAATATATTCACTACTTCCATTCCCAGCTGCTCTCAATAATTCCACTGACACAACATCAGGTCTAGGAGCTTTCCTTTTGACATCTGTTCTATTGCTGATATCACTTCACTTTTCATTATCATGGGTTCCTCAACATATTCTCTCCTTTCAACTTCTACTTCAATATTATTATCTTTCTTGTACAAATCTTCTACATACTCTTTCCATTTTTTTTTCACTTCTTCTTCCATCATACATTTTCCTGAATTACTTTTTACAACTTCTCTGTAACATCATTTATTTTTCTAACCAGATCTCTTGTTCTACCCATAATATTGCTTTATTCAATTTCCTTGCACTTTTTGTTTAGATGGTTTTCCTTATCTTTCCTAGCTTGTCTTTGGAAATCTGCACTCAGTTGTTTAACCCTTTCTTTGTTTCTCTGAAGTTTCATTTTTTCCCTATCCTCTGCTATTCGAATAGCTTCTTCTGACAACCATTTACAATCTTTCTTTCTTGTTGCTTTATTAAGAGTATTCTTTGACTGTATGTATGTCTGTACATTTTGTTTCTTCCCCCAGTTCTTCTAATTCTCTTCCTGTGGTATTTCTCTATTCACATATGGCTCCTGTCTTCTCCAAACATTTTAATTTCTTTCTGACTTCTACTTTAAATGTTTCATTTATAGGATCTAAATCAAATTGGATACTGTAGTGTTTTTGCTGCTCCACCTTCTGCAGACAACAATATAATCTATTTGATTTCTGTATTCTCCATTAGATGAAGTCCATGTGTACAATCTTTTATATTGTTGGAAGCAAGTGTTTGCAATAAAGCAGCTGTTCTCAACACAAAACTCCAACATCCTTTCTCCTGCTTCATTCCTCAGTCCTAAACCAAATTTTCCAGTGATGTCTTGTTCTTCTTTTTCATCCACTTATGCATTCCAATGACCTAATATCAAAAGAAAGTCTGTTTTATTGGTACTGTAAATTAAAGATTCCAAGAAATTCTTGGTTTAATTCTGTATCCAAGTGTAAGCAAACAAAGTTTGCGTCTGAAGTATATTCAGGACAGAGCAACTCGTATATAGAAGCTAATGACTTGACATCACTTGCCTTAGTATTCCATAATGTAAAGCACATATCCTACTACTCATACCGGTTTCGACCTTTATTGAGGTCTCATCAGTGGGAGCCAGGCCTAGTGGTCTGGCTCCCACTGATGAGTAACAATGACTAACTGGTGACTAACAATGGCTAGGATGTATTAATACATCCTAGCATTAAAGATGCCAAGAAATTATATTTTTGGTTTAATCCTTTATCCAAGTGTAAGCAAATAAAGTACAAAGTTTGCATCTGACGTATCTTCAGGACAGGAAACTCGTATGTAAAGGCTAATATAGAAAACAATTTATGTAAAGCCAAAATATACTACCCTCTGTCCAAAAAGAAACCGAACTTTTGATAGATAATAAAACACGAGCCAATTATAATTATTCAAATCATTAATTATTTCAATAAGTATACTCTCCCCCAGCTTCGATACAGCATTTGGCACAGTCAATTAATTCGGTAAATGAGTTTTTTTATATCAGTTTTTGGGATACTGTTGAGGGTCGTGATTACTGCTGCTTGAATGTTTTCAATGGTGTATCGCTTTCCTTTCTTTGGCAAATGAAGTTGGGGGAAGAGAAAGAAGTCACATGGTGCTAAATCAGGTGAATACGGTGAGTGATCCAACACACAAATTTGGTTTTTGCTCAAAAACTGTCTTACAATGTTCGAATGATGAGATGGCGCATAATCGTGCAAAAGTGACCAGCTGCCTGCATCACGATATTCATGCTGCATGCGACGAATTCTTGCTAACATTCACTTCAAAATTTCGAGATAAAACTCACCATTGACCATTTGGCCAAGCAGAACGAATTCTTTGTAGATGATGCCCTTGGAATCGTAGAAACAAATCAGCATTGTCTTTATTTTTGACTTCTCCAAGCAACTTTTTTTCGGATGCCCCCTCTTCTGGTGGTCTCCACTCAGCACTCTGGTGCTTTGTTTCAGGCTCATACCATGTTTCGTCACCAGCAGCGATCGTTTCAAGGAAGTTTGAATCCTTATAAGTGGTTAATGAGGTTAATCACCACCACCACTTGAATAATGTGGTCCTTGCAGTGTCCAATTCGATACATTTTTTGGTCGTCGGTCAACTTGTGGGGAACAATTCGTGAATTCAATTTATGAAGGCCCAAACTCTTGGTCAAAATGTTGTGCACAGTTGATTTTGGAATCCCCAATTCATCTTCAATCAATCGCGCAGACGATTTCGGGTTTTCTTTGATGAAATTGGGCACTTTTTGGATGTTAACTTCGCTCAGTCCAATTTTTGGACTGCACGGCTTTTCGTCTTTCTCAAGTGTCTCACGACCCCTTTGAAATCAATTAAACCACTCGTAAACTTGAGTACAGGATAAGCATTCATCACCGTATGCTTTTTAAAGCATTTGAGTTTCAGTAAAACTTCTACGAAGTTTAACACAAAAGTCGATCGCAGCTCTCTGTTTGAAATTCATTTTCCGACCGTTTGTCAAAACACACTGTCACTCTTGGCACTATAACTAGGCTTCTAATGGAACAAATGTCATAAACAGTTGAGACAACACTAATGAAGGTTGCATCTTTCGACAACAGGTGGCATCTCTAGTTTCTTCTATATTTGAAAAGTTCGGCTTCTTTTTGGACAGAGGGTGTATAAATTGAAAAGACTCGAATGATAGTTTAATCATGAATATCTTTAAGTATTCTGCATGTAGTCTCTACATTGTTGTGTGAACTCTGTATGTGATTACTGGCATAGGAAAAGTCTTCAGCAGTGGCGGCTCGTACATAAACACTGCAGCACCCCAAGGAAAAAATGAAATAATTAAATTTTGTATGTGTTTATGAATAATAAATACTTACAACATTATATAAATGCAATACAACATGTTAAAGGTTACAGCTTATGTTTAGACATTGATTGAATAGCAAATAATTGGAATTGTTCGATTAACGCTTTAGATTATGAAACAAATACACTGCGATCTAACGGCGTTATTTGTTTGTGCGTCATTGCATGTTACGTCATTAGATACACTGCCGCTTGGGCAATGTATCATAAGCTTGCGCACGTTATTTCTGTGAGATATGAAACGTCTATTATTGGTGTATGTTCATGGTGAACTATTTTTTGTAAAACTTATTTTATTTTGTTAAAATAACATATAATTATTTATTTATTATAGATACAACGCTGAATATGATGAGTGTTACTGTTGCAAATATGAAAAGAATTATATTTTTTCAGTTATCGTTACACAAAACAAATGCACTGTGATCTAACGCTGATATTCATATACATCCTGCGCTTGTCGTTGCTCTTGATACGGAACTTTATTATTGGTGTTTGTTTGTGGTGAGGATGTAATATTTTTAATAAAGCAATTTTTTTAATATGTTAATTTATTTATTGATAAATCCGTTACTGATTAAGAAATTTTTTTGTATATGCAGCACCCCCACTTAAAATTTTCACCGACCACCACTGGTCTTCAGTGTTACAGATAGTAATTAATGACTTCTGAATTCAAATACCTTAAACAGTTCAGACTTAATGGTGAGCTTTGATATCATCTCACTATTCTCAAATGTACTAATCGAAGCCCTTAATCTGCTAAAGTCACCCCCCCCCCCTGATGTATTTGAACTATTTAAATTCACAATACATTCAGGATATTTCACATGGAAATGGAAAATATACAAACAATTAGATGGGACAGCTATGCTCTCTCCTTTCTCCTCCCTTAGCCAACTTCTATGTATAACACCTGGAAAAACGAACTATCAATACAGCCACTCTCAAACCAACACTTTGGCTATGCTATGTTGATGATGTGCTTGCTATTTGGCCACATGGCCCATGCACATTGGATATGTTCTTAGCACATTTAAATAGCCAACATCCAAAAATACACTTTAATTGAACTGGAAGCTAATAACTGTCTTCCATTCCTGGATACACTAAAGACGTAAAAACACATCTTCCAGATGGTTCCTTATCATTCTCAGTTTTTAGAAAACCCACACATACAGGGAGATATTTACACAAACAATCACACGATCACCCTTCTCAGCAGTATGGTATCTTAAAAACACTAACCCACAGAGTGAAAGCAATCTGTTCCAATGACAATACTGTTGTTGCTGAACTGGCTCACATACGTTACACCTTCTTGGCCAACAGCTATAATCCCCATAAGATAAAAAAAATACTAAATGATCCTAAGAAATCTCTCCCACTATCCCCATCCCATACGTTAAAGGCACATCTGAAAAGATATCTAGAATTCTCAATAAACATCAACTATGCACTGTATTCAGACCATATGTCAAATTAGCAACTCTCATCCGGTCACCCAAGGACAACATTCCTCCTTTATCACATCCAGGAGTCTACGAAGTAGTGTGATCATGCTTACTACAGTGAAACAGGAAGAACTGTGGGCATCTGCATCAGTGAACATAAAAGATACATCCTGCACTATCACTATGCAAGTTGGTCTAGCAGACCTTGTTTTGAATACCCTTGCACACACAGGATCAACTGGAAGAAAACAAAAGTACTCCACAGAAGCTTTTACAAGTCAGAGAGATTGTTCTTAGAAGCAACAGAAGCCTTGAAACATACTCCGAATCTCAACAAATATGGCTGTATAAATTTGCCTAAGATTTTGAGACAGTCATTTTAAGACATAACTAGTACCTGCTTTCTCTCTCTCTCTCCCTGTTTTTTTTTAGGACTTTAGTCTTTGTGTTGTTGCTACAATTTTGTTAAGCTAGTTCCTTTGTTACACCATGTTGTTGTGGTCTCGCATACTGTGACAAACTGTTTTTGTGCTGTGAAGATGCTGGTTATAACACCAGCAAAATATCAGCAATAAGTCAATAATTATTTATTTATAATTCTGTGTTCTGATACTGTCAAAATTAAACAACATGTACAACGATTACACAGCTGAGACTTAGATTAAACAACTTCGTCAAATGGATTGCTATTTCTCTTACACATGAGCTAACACACTGTCCAGGCCCACTGCTTATTCACATTGATATATTGTCACTTTGATACATTGGTAAATGAATTGGAAATACTCAATATATTGAGTACCTCCAGTTCACTTACCTCAGTAATCATATCAGTAACTGTAAAGTCATCACCTGGATGATATACCCTTGCAAACTGTAACTTAGTAACTGAACTATTTCTTCTGCTTCTGTCATTTTCCTATCACTGAGTCAAGTTATCTTTCCATAATCATTCTTTCTTTTACTTGCCACATAGTGAAAAATCTCTTGGATTTACTTTGGCCTGCTTAGCTCATTTTCTCTAAAAGTCTGCTTTAGCTTTCCTTATTGTACTAGTTACACTTCTTGGTTGTGATTTATATTGCTCATGAGCAATACCCCCCCTTTTTTTTTTTGCAGCCCCTGTTTTATATTGCTACTCATCCACTTGGTATGCAGTCTGATATCAATATGATAGATGTTAGATAACTTTTGAAGGCTGTTATAGGATGTTGTCTGAAATTTTTTGTTATATGGAATGTGGGGGGAGAGAGAGAGAGAGAGAGACCACAGATATACCCATAGAAGTTAAGATAGTGCATGCAAGAAGGGGTTAAGAGCTAGATTTTTAATTTACTTCACGTTTACCTTGGTTGGTTTTTGCTTCTGAGCAAGTGAGGCAAAACTAGCAGTTGAAAATAAGTGTTTTGATTGTAAGAACATTGGAGAACTGCCTAGATAAGTCTAAAACCAAGGATAAAAGATTGCTGTTTAAGATAGAAAATATTGTACCTTTAAGAGAGATGTTGCGATGAGATGTTTGATCATTAAAGTTAAAAGAAATTATATCAGTGCAGAAATTACATTTATTAGGTCACAGCCATGTGACATTCATGATCATGAAATGTGGCACTGACATTTTTTTTTTTTTTTTTTTTCAAAAAAAAGAAATACCATTTACTTACTGTATTCAAGAAGGGAATTGCATGTCTAGTGGTGAGCATATTTGCTCTCCAACTAACAAGCTGTGCGTTTGAATTCTGTCATGGGTATAGATGTTTGCGATTGTCTTAGGTGGAGATGAATTTCACGATCCAGTGTGAGACCCCAACCCTGCTTACTGGAGGACTGAAGTGGCTTGAAAATGTTCTATGTTTGGTCTCTAGAAGCAGGATTTCTGGACTAAAAAACAATATATATATATATATATATATATGAGGGTTGTTTGGTAAGGGTCAAAGCTGTATAACTGAGAGGAGATCTTCACATAGCCTTTAAAGGAATGAAAAGAATTCCAACAACCCTCATATATTTTTACACACACACACACACAGGACAACAATCAAAATTAAAGTATCCATGTTAGGTCTTGTGGATCACCATGCTGTGATTCAAATGCTGCAAAACTTTGCAGGAATACATTGTGCATCGTGAAGATATCTGAGGTGGGGGAGGGGGGAAGTACATATAAAATTCACCACCAGGGTGGTTGTAAACATCAAATACATGGAATTTGCATGTTGCACAACTTCGTAGGTGCTAGGAGATTTTAAAAATATGGATGCAGGATTTTCATTTCATTCTGGTTGTTAATACCATCCACAGTGATGGTAGTAATCCTTCCCCAACATGCTTTGCTCATGAAGCTGTGCCACCTAAACAATTGCAGTGCTGTTGCTGCACTCTGCAAATTTGATTCCCTGAACAAATTTTTGATGAGGTAATTAAATGATTAGTCGGTTTGAAGAAATGGGATCATTAGGCGTTAGATCTGGCATCCTCTCTTTGTTCACAACAAGTGAATAAAGTTGCTATCGTTGTTGTGGAACAGGCCACGAATAGCAGTGTTAGTGCCCGCAGTGCACATGCTGTATCAAGACACATGGATGTGACTTACACAACTTACTGGAAAATTCTATGATTTCTACCCATTCAAAATAACTGACAGAGGAGATATGCCTGCAGGATTTTGAAAGTTGACTGACACATTCGTTTTAATATTCCTTTCTAGGGTGGAATTGGATGCTGCATGGCCATGGATGATTTTTTGGAGAGGTGAGGCTCACTTTCACTTGAATAGAGCTGTGAATATCCACAACTGCTGGGCATGGACTATGCAAAACCCACATGCAATCCAACAAATTCTTTTTCACTCTTCCAAAGTTACTGTCTGGTGAGGTTTACAGTTTCATTTATCATTAGACCATTCTTTGAGGACATTTGCTTGTCAGGTCCTGTGACCTGCTCAGTTACTGCTTGGAGGTATCACAATATGATAAATAATTTTGTTATGTCACAGCTGCAGCAGGATTTTCCTTCATTTTCATGAAGGATAGGGCCCTTCCACACATTGATCGAGCCATACAGGAGGTTCTTCAGGACATTTCATGGAAGCCATTGTGATCAGCTGTGTGTTTCCCACTTGATCTACCCCACTGTGACTTCTGGCTCTGGCTCAAAGATAGGGTTTATCAGGATCATTCTGATAACTTGCCAGTGCTGAAAGATTGCATAATACAGCATGTGTACAACATCAGTCTTGACCAGCTGCATTTTGCCATAAACACACTGTACAAAGGATGAAGTTTATTCCATACTGGAAAGGGCATTAAATTGAATAGTACGGCCCACGAATTCATATTGGAAGTGAATAAAAATGTGTTATATATGCTTGTGTTGCTTTTCTTCTTCTTACACACACACAGAAAAATGACTACATCTACTGCATCCCCAGTAGTGAATTTTGAATTTTTTTTTTTTTTTTTTTTTTTTTTTTTTTTTTTTTTTTTTTTTTTCTCCCCAGATATCGTTTCCATGTGATGCACAATGTATTTCTGCAAAGTACTACAATGTATTCCTGCATTTGAATCACTGGGTGGCACTCCACAAAACCTTAAACAGGAATACTTTAATTTTGATCACTGTGTGTGTGTGTGTGTGTGTGAGAGAGAGAGAGTTTTTTTTTCTAGTCCAGAAATCCTGCTCCTAGAGACCAAACATAGAACATTTTCAAACCACTTCAGTCCTCTAGTAAGCAGGGTTGAGGTCTCACATTGGGTAATGAAATTCATCTCTCATCTAAAGACAGTTACAAGCATCCATGCCTGAGGCTGGATTTGAACCCACAGCTTGTTGGTTGGAGAGCTTACCACTAGGCATGCAATTCTCTTCCTGAATTCAGTAAGTAAATGGCACATAATCTCATATGGCTGGGATCTAATGAGTGTAATTTCTGCAATGATATAAATTCTTTTAGCTTTAATGATTAAACATCTCATTACAGCATCTCATTTCTTAAAGAGACAACATCTATCTTAAACAGCAATCTTTTCTCCTTGGTTTTAGACTTATCTTGGCAGTCTCTCCAATGTACTCACAAGAGAACTTCAGTTCTCATGAATAGTGCCTAAAAAGAATTCCATATCTGGATTTCCTACATGACAGTGAAAGGCACCTAACCACCCTACCAAGTGATAATGCTAAAACTATGACTTGAAGTCTCTCCAGTACTATTGAGAGCTAAGCTTCCTCCTCCAAACTTTTACCTAGCCTGAAATCAAGGCCCTAAAATCATGGAGATGACACTCATCTCACCATAACAAAAGCAGATAAGGGTAGAGCTGTAGTTATCATGGACACCATCTTGAGTACAACAAAAAAATTTCTCTTCTTTTTCAAGATCGCTCTACTTACCAGGAGATTCCCCCTACCAACAGCCAATTTAACAAACTTAATTCCTTACTCAACAAAAGTGATTAGTTGTGATGAAAACACTATCAAAAAATGAAGACCCATTTTGGGTAGGTATCAATTTTTTTATGGCCTTCCAAAAATACATAAGGAAAGAGTTCCACTCAGACCCATAGTGGACTGCATAGCCCCCCCCCCCCCACCCATCAGTTTAGCCAAATTTCTAGCTCGTCTTTTAATCTCCTACATAAGATAATTGAACAAACCTCTGAAGAATTCATCAGATTTTTTGACAAAAAAACTTACCCCTCCCACAAACCTCATAATTAGCCTTAGATATCTAGTCCTTATTTACTAGGTTACTTCTGGCTGACACTCTTTAACTGTTATCAGATGAGTTTCCTCCAGACACATTTGAACTGTGTCATGCACTCAGGCTATTTCATCAGTAGGAACCAAGAGATTGAAGGAACTGCTGCATTTGGAAGCCCCTTGTCATCTGCACTTGTTAATTTCTACTTAGAGCATCTTGAAGAATCTCTATTCTCTTCAATACAACCCCAACCTTCCTTTTGGGTTCAATATATAGATATATTTGCCATCTTGCTGGACTCGGGAGTATCTTTTTAACCGAAATTATTGGTCTACACCTATGCATCAACTTTACTATGGAAAAAGAAAAGGATAGATACTTAGTCCTCCAGGACATCCCCTTCTTAAATACTTGCTACTTCTATTCACTGTAAACCTATTTTCACATGCTGCTATATACAGCAAGATTCAGCATATCATCCATCTCAAAAAAATAGTGATCTTCAAATCTTTGTTCAACAGAGCATGTGTTGTCTGCTCCAATTTTCCAACAAGAATTGAATATCATCCAGTACATCTTACTATAGCATGGTTTCACCTCAAGGAAGTTCAAATGCATCTCGGACTCATACAAGCATATTGCCACTGAGAAAGATCCTGAAAAGATATAATTTAGTTCATACTTTTTTCCCTATCAACAAAATCTCCTCTTCCACATGGTTACCATCCACGAAAGATAAACAGTCCCCTTTCTCCCTGGTGTTAACCAAGTTTACTGTTAGTGCCTCACTCTTATTGTGGACAAACAGGACATTCTGTTGATAAACGACTATAGGAACACCAATCTTATATGAACAACAATAAACCTGAAAAATCTGGCCTTGCTTAACATGGTGTGGACACTGACCATGATATCTTATGGTCCAGTACTCGCATTTTACGTTGGTACAGGTTTAGTTAGATTTGAGCAGTTATTTAAAGAGTGCTGAAGCACTTCTCCACTGCCCAAATTTAAATCAGAATGACTCTTTCTCTATTGCCAAGATTTGGCAGAGTCTCATCCTCATAAATGGCAAGCAATAATGTTTCTCTCCTATTTTAATTATTATTATTATTTTATGAATTATTATGAAAGTTTATTGAAAGTTTATTTTTCACTTGGTCAGACTATAATAAATTTAGTTTAATCCTTTATCCAAGGGTGTGCAAACAAAGTTTGTGCCTGAAAGTATCTTCAGGACTGGGGTAAAGTGGTACAACACCGGGCAACTCCTTGCAAAGGTGGAGCGAGCTACCAATAATACTCTCTCAGTATCTCCCATAATGCAAAGCACATCTCCTTCCGGATATGTATAATGTTATGCATTAAGGGAAGGACCACCACCACCCAGACTAGTTTCGACCTTTATTGAGGTCTCTTCAGTGGGAGCCAGGCCCAAGTGGAGATACCAGGTAGAAACATTAGCAAAGTCATCTCCTCCTATAGGAGCTGCCAAACTAGCTTCCTGCTTCGTCCTCATTTACTGTTTGCTGTGCCTGCGTGCACGTCTTGCTCACAAGTTCCTGTTGAAAATGGCAACGTGACGTTGCCGAAATATTGGAAGTGCATTAAAAATTTATTTTAATGTATATCCTAGTCTACATAGTTATTTCCCTAAGCTATTTAGTAATATTATTATTTAAAATTTAATTTTATTTCAAATCACTTAATTTTTTTAAATTTGGGCCTTAATCGTATTTTGTTGTAACTACCCACTAGGTGGCATCTGGTAAATGGTTCAGCTGTGTAAATAGGATTAACATTCTTTGTTGTAGCTTCAACTCATGATTATACTGACACACTGATGATGACCAGTTAGTTTCTGATTGAAATATTTACAGTAATAAAATTACTATATTCTTGTGAATACATCTGTATAAAGTTATAATGGCACAAGTTCAGTTAAAAATTCGTTCATTGTTGATGTAGTATTTGTTCAGTAAACAGATAGCTCCACCACAAAAACAGGTTCCATAGAGGCCTGGTCCCCCTGCATAAAGCCTGTTTGTGGTGGAGGGGATCACTATAGCTAGTTAGCTCTAATGCTAATTTCTTTTCTCCTTTCAGCATGATTTCATCAGATTTATTGGGTCCTCAAAAAGCTTCAGCCATGTTCAGTAACCAATAAAACATCAACTGATACCAAAAGTAAGAAACATCAGAGACACCCTACTAACACCACTTTCTTTATCATACATTCAACAGATTAGTGTTCTATGGAAAATGTTACCATTTTTATTGTCTAGTAAGGTTGAGAAGGATTGATAGGATCACAAAAATCAGTTTAGGAAACCCTCTTTAGGATACTACTTATAAAACAGCTTATGGGAAATATTCATACCCACTCTTTTATGTAATATTTGTTAAGGTGAATGCCAGTTATGCAATTCTTTATAAATTATAATTTAATAATTATTAAACTTTTCCAGAGGAGTAATTCATATCAATTCATCTCAGATTTTCAGTTCAATTAAAAATTGAAAGAAAAGAGTGATTTCCATTAGATGAACCCTGATATGTTGGTATAGTAATCCCAACATATCATGATGCCAACGAAGAATGTCATTCTTGCAATCCATTCAGGCTTAGCCATCTGTGCCAAGTGTAACAGTTAAACAAAGACAATATATGAACTGCAAGGAAGAACATGTAGTTACTACTGAGAATATCAAAGGTGGGAGAAGAGATTAAAAAGATCACATCAGAGGAAAATATTCCATATCAGGAGGCAAAGAAAAAGTTTAGTATTGCATCTAGTGGAAATCATCTTAGCATGAAAAGGTAAATCATGAGTCTTCAATAAGTGTGCCAGACTGGTGCAAGAAAAGCAAACAGTCGATCACAGGTGGCTTGAGACCATAACACCAGCTTCCTACACAGCAAAACCACCATTACAAGGACAAGTTCTAAATTCAAGAAGAACAAATGTAAAAATCTTCCTACTTGTGCCACTGACAGTCACACCTTATCAAAGTTGTGATAAGGTGTCGCTTATCAAAGCTATTATTATTATTATTACAGGCGACTCCAGCGAGTCCTTAGACTCATCGAAGGAGGCCCTAAACATCATGTCCACACAACTATACGACATTCTCACAGTATCTATCATACCTTGCCTTGAACTCACTCACCATCATAGCACCCACAACAGACTCTGCCAGCTTATTCCACTCATTTACCACTCTAAAAGTAAAGAACCCAGCTCTAACACCCTTGCTAACCACATTCTTGCCCAGCTTCCATAGGTGTCCCCTAGTTCTCTCACCACTAGTCCTAATCCCAAAAATATCCTCTGAATTAATCCTACAGAAACCCTTTAGCAATTTGAATGTCTCAATCATATCTCCCCTTTTCCACCTATCAACTAATTTCTGCAACCCACAAATCTTCAACCTGTTCTCATAAGGTTCATTCAATAGACCTGCTATCATCTTGGTCACTCACCTCTGGATCCTCTCCCCCTCTTCCCCATCGAGAAGAAACCTAGGTGATCAATATGACAGGAAAAATAGGCGTATGAGTGTGAACATGAACAAAATGAAGGATAGAATGCTGTGTGGAGACTCATTAGTACAAGGTGTGTTAGTAGAGGATTTGACAAAATCATACCAACCTGGTGCGACCATAAAGGATGTAACTGAGTCTATTAGAGAGCAAAAGGAAAGGGTGAAAGAAATGATTGTTGTGGCAGGTACGAATGATTTGAAAGGAGATAAAATGGAAATGATAGAAGACCCGAATGAATTGTTTGAGGTAGCAAAAGAAAAGAGTGAGAGAGTTAGAATGATTAGTCTTTTGCCACAGCGTGGGTTATGTATGACGAGTGGTGTGGAATTTATGGATGTGTGGAGTAAGTTCGATGGGCGAAAGGATCTATATAAGATAGATGGCTTGCATTTGAATGGTTACGGCGTAAGGAGACTTGAGAAAGTGTTGTTGAATGTTGTGGATGTGCAAATTCAGGGAAACTAGATTTATTAAGGGGGGTGGGTAGATATACAGTCCTTAGGGAGGCAGTTGAATGTATGAATGAATATAATATGCAAAAGCGAATAAGGGCAACAAATCAGAGTGGGATAGTTAATATAAGGCATCAAGGTAGGGTTGGGGCTAATGGGGGTCTTAAATTCATGTACACTAATGCTAGGAGTATTAGGAACAAGAAGGAAGAGTTTTTGGACATGGTTGGCACTTCCAGACCACAGGTTATTGGTATTAGTGAATCATGGCTGACTGTAGATGATATAGCTAGTGGGATTGAATGTGATGGGTATAGTGTGTTCAGGAATGACAGGGAGAATAAAAAGGGGGGGAGGAGTATTGTTGATGAGAGCTACAGCCAAGGAGAATAGAAGTTGAATTGCAGGATAGAGAAAAGAGCACATTTGTGGCCATTTGGTGTGAGATTGTGGCTACCAGAACTAAATATACAATTGGGTGCTGCTATAGACCAGGTGATGGAAAAGATGGTGGTGACAGTATGCACAAGCAAATAGAAGAAATGAGTGGAAGGAGGATAATTATTATGGGAGATTTCAACTATGGTCGCATTGATTGGAGTGAGGAGAGGACACACGGGAGGAAGGAATTGGATTTTATGCGGTTATTAAGGGATAACTAACTGCGACAGCATGTAATGGAAAATACTAGGGGTCAGAGAGTGCTTGACCGTAATTACATCTGAGGATTTGGCTGTAACAAATATGACCACATTGCCACCAATTGGTGAGAGTGATCATAGGGTCTTGACTTGGGAGGTGACTAAAGGTGTGGAATTTTCACTTAAGACAGGATACATGTGGAATTATCGGGCTGGTAAGTATGACAAGCTTAGAAGTTTGATTGGTTCAGTGCCATGGCAGGTACAACTGCAAGGACTCTAAGTTGATAGTGCATGGGAGGCAGTTAAGAAGTGTTTGCATGAAGCAGTGGCTGACTGTATACCTAGAGTCCGAATAATAAATCAAGTAGGGGTTAAATGGATGAATAACACCATTAAGCTTGAGCTGCAAAAAAAGAAACAACTATGGAGAAAATTTAAGGAGAAAGGTGACCGGCAGGCACATGAACGGTATAAAGCGCAGGCCAGAAGGGTAACGAGTGTGGTAAGAAAAGCAAAAAAGGATTACGAAAGAGTATTGGCTATGCAGGCTAAAGAGAATCCTAAACAGTTTTTTAGATATGTAGCAAGTAAAAGGAAAAATGTACATGGCAGAATGATTTTAAAGAATGCCGATGGTAGGGAGGTAACTGAATCAGTTGATATAGTTGAGTTACTGAGTGAGCACTTTGCAAGTATATATCATCCAGGTGGTGACATTGCAGAAACGAATAAGCCAGTATATTATACGGGAATTGTGGTGAATGAAGTGGAGGTGAGTAGCTGTTGCATAACCTCAATGGCAATACATCCGTGGGATTGGATGGTATACCAGCTCGTGTCGTACGAGAAGCAGCTAAAGAATTGTCAGTACCCTAGACCATTTTGTTTAATTTGAGTCTCGAGTCTCGGTTAGTCCCGATGGCTTGAAAAGAGGGGAAAATAGTTGCACTGCATAAAGGTCGTTCCAAGACTGCTGTTGTAAATTACCGACCGATTAGCATATCAGGAATCATTGTGTAGGTCTTAGAGAAATTAGTCAAGAAAAGAATACAGGATTGGATAGATGAAAATGGGATATTGTATTGGGGACAACATGGTTTTGTGAAGGGTAGATCATTGCCTCAGTAACTTGCTCACGTTTTATAACACAGTGACGGCTGAACTGGATAGGGGTAATGGGTTTACAATGATATTACTGGACCTTGCCAAGGCCTTTGACAGGATACCACATGGAACCCTATCAGTAAACTGGAGCAGATGGGGATAGATATAGGGTTGGTGAGATGGATAGGAGGGTGGTTGAAGGAGAGATACCAGAGAGTGGTTTATGCAGGAGTGGAGTCTAAAAGACGGCTTGTGACTAGTGGTGTGCCACAGGGATCTGTTCTTGGACCACTGCTTTTCAATTTGTTCATCAATGATATAGGAAAGGATTTGAGAGGAAGTGTTCACTTGTTTGCTGATGATGCAAAGTTGGGTAGAGTAATTGTGAGTGCACAGGATGTCAAAATTTTACAGGATTTGGATAGTTTGGAGGACTGGGCTAGGAAAAATGGATGTCAGTTTAATGTGGCAAAGTGTAAGGTTATGCACTTTGGGGTGAAAAGAATAGCAGCAGTATATCGCATTGGTTGAACCATACTCCAGGAGATTGATGAGGCCAGGGATTTGGGAGTGTTGGTGGATAGAGAATTGAAGTTTAGGCGGCACATTGCAAAAGTGACTAAATCAGATCATCAAATCGCTTGGCTTCTGAAAAATACTTTAACATGCAGAGACAAACAAGTTGTTGTTCCTCTGTTCGTGATGGGGAGGAAGTGGAGAGGTTCCAGAGACGAGTGACCAAGATGATAGCAGGTCTGTGGAATGAACCTTATGAGAATAGGTTGAAGATTTGTGGGTTGCAGAGATTGGACGCTAGGTGAAGGAGGAGTGATATGATTGAGACATTCAAATTACTGAAGGGTTTCTATGAGATTGATCCAGAAGATATTTTTGAAAATATGACCGGTGGTGGGAGGACTAGGGGCCATGCATGGAAGCTGGGCAAGAGCATGGTTGACAAGGGTGTTAGAGCTAGATTTTTTACTTGGAGAGTGGTGAATGAGTGGAATAAGCTTCCAGAGTCTGTTGTGGGTGCTACGACCGTGAATGAGTTCAAGGCAAGGTATGATAGATACTGTGTCAATGTCGAATAGTTGTTCTTGACATTATGTTAGGGCCTCCCTCGATGAGTCTGTCGACTCCTTGGAGTTGCCCGGAACAATAATAACAATCAAATCTGGGCACAGTAGTCGAGATGAGGTCTTATCAAGGCTTGGTACAGAGGTACAATAACTTGCTTGTCTCTGCTCGTCAAAGTATTTTTCAACAACCAAGCGAGTTCATGAACTGATTTAGCCACTTTTGCAATGTGCCCCCCTAAACTTCATCTCCCTATCCACCAACACTCTCAAGTCCCTGGCCTCATCAATCTCCTGAAGTACAGTTCCACCAATGTGGTATGCTGCTGCTAATCTTTTCACCCCAAAATGCATGACCTTACATTTTGTCATATTAAATTGACATCCATTCTCCTTAGCCCAGAACTTCAATCTATCCAAGTTGTCCTTCAAGATTTTGACATCTTCTGCATTCGCTATTGCCCTACCCAACTTTGCATCAAATGAACTGTTCCTCTTAGATCCGTCCCTATATCATTAATGAACAAATTAAACAGCAGTGTTCCAAGAACAGAACCCAGAAAGCCATTGAGCACAATGTTTGTCCATCTGTGCTATATCTTACTCGCCTTAACAATGTAGATCCACAGTAGGATCTACATTGTTAGGCGTTGTATCATCACCTAATGACAATGCTGACATCCTGGCTTCATTTTTCTCTTCCACTCCTCTATAGATGACTATGGCTATTTACTTTCTCCTTTGCTTGGAAAATCACATCTCATGACCTGCCAGGAAGACATCAGAAGAATCTTGAATAACTTCGGTACTACAAAGCAGCCAGTCCTGATGGAATTGCACCCATTGTGCTCAAGAGATTGACGTATTGCTCTCATCTCGGTTTTGTCCAAAGTAATGGAGAAGGTTATCAACAGTCAACTTCTTCAACACATGGAGAACTGCTATCTAATTAGTAACCACCGGCATGGATTACACCGATGTAGATCCACAGGAGATCTAGTCTGCATCACATACCTTTGGACTTATTCCATGGAAAGGTTTGGAGAAACCTGATGAAAAAAGTTGTTGGAAGTTTTTTCACTTGGTTAGACTATAAATTATATATTTAGTTTAATCCTTTATCCAAGTGTAAGCAAACAAAGTTTGCATCTGAAGTATCTTCAGGACTGGAGCAACTCATGGCAAAGGTGGACTGACTTCACATCACTTGCCTTAGTATTCCATAATGCAAAGCACATCTCCTTGCGGACATGTATAATGCTATGCATTATGGGAAGGGTCACTACCCAGACCAGTTTACCTTTATTGAGGTCTCTTCAGTGGGAGCCAGACCCAGAGGTGATGCTAAGGTTAAAGCAATGCAGAAGTCATTTCCATATACGAGTTGCCAAAAGGTAGTAACATGTATATTTTTTAGAAACTACAACTCATTTTTTAGGAATGTTAGTCAAGTGAGTAATATTTATTATCTGACTAGTTTCACCGATTTTTGCTATCTGCATCTTCAGGGATACAATTGGTAAGCGATATGAAGGTAACAGACTAGGTTTTAACTGACAGTTCTAATTCATACAAAATTAGTGCTGTGCGTGTCGCAGGTGCATGATTTATTAGTTGAGAGACATAATGTTATTGGTGTGATCATTTCTTTAGTGTTTAGTGATTTAATTAAAGTTTTCCAAATATCAGGTAGGATTAGACCTTGATTCTTATTTAGTTTCCTGTAGAACAGGCGACTATAGCAGCTTCCTTGAAGGTTCTGGAATGGTAGTTCTCTTCTATAAAGGGCATGTGACTCTTATCCCACTCAATAAGAATGTTGGTAGTTGCGAAATGGAAAGAAAGGCCTGAAATATTTTCTGTTGTTTCTAACATAGTGTATGTGTTCCTTCTGTCTCGTTTTGAAGCTTCTAGAGGTCTGACCAATGTAACTAACACCACAGGAACAAGGTATATTGTATACTCCAGATTACTTGTAGAACCGATGAGGATCTTTTGGTGATCTTAAAAATTTCCGAATAGTGTTGACTGGCTTGAATATTATTCTAATATTGTATGGTTTTAGAAGGATAGCTAATTGTTTGGAAATGGTGCTAACAAATGGAATAGTTACAGTGTTGATGTATTGGGTATCATCACGTTGTCTTTGTGGTATATCTGAAAAGAGAATCTTGTTGATAAGTCTTTTAGGATAACCATTTAAGGATAGCTCTCTGGATATTGTAGTTAATTCTTCTTGTAAGTCATCTTGGTTTTTGATTTACTGTATAGCTCTTTTCTTAAGCATATGGATAATGCTGAGTTTCTGGGATATATGATGCAACGAGTTGAAATGGAGGTAACATCCAGTATTCATAAGTTTTCTATACACAGACAGGTTGATACTGTTATTGGTTTGTTTCTTTATTAGGATGTCTAGGAATGGAAGTTTTTCATCTTTTTCAATTTCTAATGTGAATTTGATAGTATGGTGGAAACAATTGATTTTGTTGAGATATGCCATTAGTTCTTCTTTCTTATGATTCCAAATGATAAAGATGTCATCAACATATCTGTACCAAGTTGTAGGTTTTGGGGTAATTTGAGATAAGATTTTATCTTCTAGGTCTTCCATGAATAAATCAGCACAAGAAGGAGAGAGGGGGCTACCCATGGCTAATCTGGTAAGTTGTTTGTAGACGGTTTTTTGCCAAACAAAATAGTTCGAAGTTAAACAATGATTGAACAACATAGCGATGTTTCTTGGGAACAAGTTGCCTAAGATGTTGATGACTTCCACAACTAATGTTTGTAAACAGAGATGTGACGTCAAGGCTAGCTAGTATATCATCTTTAGAGATGTTTTTTAATTTCTCAATAAAATGTTGTGAGTTTTCAATAAGTATCCGAGTTGTGAATGTGTTGTAAAATTTTGGCTAGATATATAGACAGTTGGTAAGTTGGAGAATAGATTCCATCAACTATTGGACGTAATGGTGTACCTTCTTTATGTATTTTAGGAATGCCATACAATCTTGAAATCAACGGGTGCATGGATTTTAGCTTTCTTATTAAATCTATGGGCCAGTTAGTCATTCCACATAATAGTTCGTTGGTGTTATGGTTTTTTTGCATAGGATCTGTACTGAGAACATCATAGGCAGACGTGTCTGATAATAGATTATTAATTTTCTGTTCATAATCTTTTGTATTTAAGATAACTAGTATTATTGCTTTTGTCTGCTTTAAGTATGATGATGTCTTTATTATTCTTTAATTTGAGTAGAGTTCTTCTTTCCATTTGGTTAGAGTTGGTGTTAGGAGATCTTGACAGAGCAGAGAGGATGCTTTTAAATTGTAGGTCATTAGCTATTGGGTGTGGTAGCAATGAGATGGCTTTTTCTAAGTTGCAGATGAAATCTATTTTAGGAATAGCAGTAGGTTTTAAGGTGAAATTGAATCCTTTTTTGAGAATTGAGATCTCAGATTTTGTTAAAATGTGATTAGATAGGTTCACTATAACTTGGTTATCTGATACAAATGGTTTAGAGTTAATGTGATTATCATATAGCAGGTTGAATTTATCAATTTGCATCTTTTTGCTGTAACTGAAGGTTTTAGCATAACTGTTGTAAATCATATTATCTAAAAGTTGCCCAGGTATCTTCGTCAAGGTTATTAGAGATGTCTGTGAGCAAATCATAGCATTGATAGTCTATTTGGCTGAGCAAGGATCTTGTATGGCTAATTCTTTCTCTGAGAAGGGCGAATGAAGTTTTGTGGTAAATAATATTAGTTTTTTTGGTTTTAAAATGTTGTTTGAGACGAAGAAATTTTGGGATAACGTTATTGTCTCGGCATCTTTTTAAAAATGTCAGATGGTTTAAACACTTAGCCTTTTTGCATTTTAAACCTTCACGATTGCCTACCTTTAGTTTAGTGATCTCGTCGATCCTGTTCATAGTGTGAATTTTTTCTTCACTACTTGTATTAGAAACTATAACTCATTTTTTATGAATGTTAGTCAAGTGAGTAATATTTATTATCTGACTAGTTTCACTGATTTTTGGTATCGGTTTCTTTTTCTTCAGGGATACAATTGGTAAGCGATATGAAGGTAACAGACTGACAGTTCTAATTCATACAAAATAAGTACAGTGCATGAGACAATACACATGTCGCAGGTACATGATTTATTGGTTGAGAGACATTATGTAATTGGCATAATTTTTATATGCGTTGTCACCTTTATTTTAATTTTAAACCAAAATTTAATACCTTATTATTAAATTACTCTGGATTAGAGAAAGATATTGGAAGTTTTTTCTCACTTGGTTTGACTATAAATTACATACACTCGGGTCTCTTTTTATGCGGATTTGAAGTTATCTGGTGCATGCCCACAGATACAAAACCTTTCGACGCTTCTGCGCATGTCAACAGAAGGAGAATCCATTCCAATAATAGGATAATCCAGCGTTTTCCAAACTTTATCTACAACGGAAACACTTCATGAATCCTGAATTTTCATGGAACACCTTGGTTATTTTGTAATGTATTCATTAATTGTTAATTTAGCTGATTTTTATTATTAATTAATAATTAATTAAATTTGGCCCAATGGAGAAAAAAGCACTAAAGAAAAGAAATTTCTTTGGAAATGAAAATTGCAATTTTAGATCACTTAGCAAAAGGAGAGGGATCTATGGTGATCGGTAAACATTTTAATTTAGGCGAATCTACTATAAGAGCAATTAAAAAGAATGAAGTCGCAATAAGAAAATCTGTAATTTCTGAAACAAAACTAAGTGCCAAATTATCATCGTACTCAAGAGATGCTTTATTAGAAAACACAGAACGAGCACTCGTAATTTGGATTGAAGAATTAACTCAAAGAAGAAATCCTATAAGTGGTTATTTAATTAAACAAAAAGCTCTTCAGTTTTTATGAACAGATGAAGCAATTGGAGCCATCTACTTCCACTTCCCAGGCTGATAAAGAATTTTGGGCTAGCAAAGGATGGTAAACTGGGTTTTTAAAAAGGAATGCACTTCATAACATGAAGATTACAGGCAAGATTGCAGCAGCAGATGAAGAAGCAGCCAAAAATTTTCAAGAGAAGTTAGCCAGAATTATTGAAGATGGTGGATATTGTCCCGATCAAGTGTTTAACGCTGACAAAACAGGATTGTTTGGGAAGAAAATGCCTAGTTGAACTTACATCACAAAGTCTCAGGAAAAAGTAAGTGGGTTTAAAGCAAGTGAAGATCGAGTAACGTTTTTACTTTGTAGCAGTGCATCAGGAGATCAAATGTTGAAATCCCTCCTAGTAAATCGATTTCTAAGACCACCTGCTCTAAAAGGCAAAGATCTAAAACAGCTGCCTGTACATTGGATGGTTAATACAAAGGCCTGGATAATAATTGCTTTGTACCAGAAGTGGAAACATACATGAAGCAAAAAGCTCTCGATTTTAAAGTTTTATTAATTGTTGACAATGCACCAAGTCATCCGCATTTAAAACATTCAAATGTGCAGGTAGGGTTTTTTCCACCCAATACAACAATCATTATTCAGCCATTAGATCAAGGCATGATTGCTACTTTTAAAAAATGTTATATTAAGCACACTTTTAAATTTATATTGGAGAAACTAGGAAACGAATCATTAACAGTAACTGACGTTTGGAAAAAATTTTCTATTTTGGACTGCTTAAATCATGTTGCATCTGCTATCGCTGAAATAAGACCACCACAAATTTAAACGCTTGCTGGAAAGTAGTTTGACCTGGATGTATTGCAAACATCTACATTATCAGATGAAATCATTACGTTGGCACATGAAATTGGTGGAGAAGGTTTTGATACATTTAGCCAGAACGATGTAGACAAATTGCTTGTGGATAATGCCTTAAATGACGATGATGTTATTGGGTGTCATTTAACTTTAGACATCGTCAAAGATCCAGAAAACGATAGTGAAGCGGAAGAAAAACCTGTCACCCTCACTGCAAATATAATTCGAGAAGGTCTTGAACTGTGCAATAAATTGGAAAAGCATTTTCTTGTTAATGACACAAATTCTGAATGAGCCTTTAAATTCCAACGTGAGCTGAAGAACTATGTTTGGATATCAAGAGCTCTATAAAAAATTAATGAAATCATCATCGCAAAGTTTAATCACTGATTACATTGTCAGAAGAAAAAAATCAGCACAGAACGAGAGTGAAGCTAATTCTGTTTGTGAAGAACCATTGCTTTTACCATATAGATCTGATGTGCTGACTATCTCTTCTGGGGTTGATAGTGATTTTACACCAGTTTGCAAATGTTACCGAATATTGTCTAATAGCAATGATAATTCTGATGAAAATGTTAAAAAAAAAAAAAAATTACTTTTGAATAAAATTAAATGAATAAAGCTTTAAAACAAACTTAGGCTTTCTTATTTTCTTGAATTTTAATAAACTTTTTTATGCAATTTTAGGTTTATTTTAATTCATTGCTTTGGTTTTATGCGGTTTTAGAAAATTATGGAACGTATCCCTGATTTTTCAACGTAAGTTTAGGCCTTTTTTTTATGCTATTTTTTATATGCGGTTTTCTGTGGAACATATATACTGCATAAAAAGTGACCCGACTGTATTTAGTTTAATCCTTTATCCAAGTGTAAGCAAACTTTAGTATCAGTGATGTGAAGTCAGTCAGCTTTGCCACAAGCTGCCCCCAGTCCTGAAGATACTTCAGGTGCAAGCTTTGTTTGCATACACTTGGATAAAGGATTAAACTAAATATAATTTATAGTCTAACCAAGTGAAAAAAACTTCCAACATCTTTCTCTAATCCAGAGTAATTTAATAATAAGGTGTGACACTTTTTGTCAACTCATATATGGAATTATGATCTCTGCATTGCTTTAAGGTATCACCTCTGGATCTGGCTTCCACTGAAGAGACCTCGATAAAAGTTGAAACCGGTCTTGGTAGTGACCCTTCCCATAATGCATAGCATTATACATGTTTGCAAGGAGATGTGCTTTGCTGTATGGGAGACTAAGGCAAGTGATATGAAGTCAGTCCACCTTTGCCACGAGTTGCCCCAGTCCTGAAGATACTTCAAGCACAAACTTTGTTTGCTTACACTTGGATAAAGGATTAAACTAAATATATGAAGAAACCTGAAATTATTTTTTAATTTTTATTTTTTTATGTTGGGCCTGTACCTGAGAGGTGGATTGGGAAAGGAGGAACTTGTTTACATTGGATTTAGAAGACTGTATGTTGTATTCCTTGGGAAACACATCAGGAGGAAGACTATTCCAAAATACAGCAGTTGCATGGATGAAGGAAGTGAAAAAGAAACCTGTTCTGTGGGTTTCATGGTGCACTGCGAAGCAATGTTTAGTAGCACGTGTTCCAACACGCTTAGTACTAAGCAGAGGAATTATTGATGCTATTTCAGATAAACATATCTCATGGAAGTATATAGAATACATGTATTGCAGAAACCAGACATCTGTGCAAAAGTGAGAGGAGTGAGTTGGTAAGAGATGGTTAATTAATAAGTCTAATTGCTCTTCTCCGTATTGGGTCAAGCATTTTGAGGGAACTAGGGGTCCACTCCAAATGTGAGAGCAATATTCAATAGCTGGGTGAATTTGTGATGTGTATAAGGTTAACAACTGTTCAGAAGTGAAGTAACATCTTCAGCGAAAGAGAAATCCTAGTTTTTTGAATGCTGAGGATGCAATGGTTGTGATGTGTTTATGCCAGGAGAGGCTTGATGTCAGGGTAATTCCAAGAAGAGAAATCTCATCTTGTCTGAAAATTTGAGTGTTATTAAAAATAATACTGAGAGAAAGTGTTTTTATGATAAATGAGACTGAACTGGGTTTTACTAGCATTGAAATTGACGAGGTTATCTGAGCTGCATTGGAGGATGGATTTGGAGATTAGAATTGAAGGCAGTGGTGGTTGATGCTCTGTAGGTTGAGGTGTGTTGAGCATTTTTACTAACAAATTAACTTTTATTAACATTAACAAAATAATTGTCCTTCCATTGCCTGACATTCCTCTCAATATACAGATTATGTATTTCTATACTCTACATCCAGTGTGTCTCAGAAAAAATAGCCAGAACTTTAAAAGAAATTTCTGCTACTCATTTAAACAGCATATGAAGCTGGTTGCTCTTATCCATTCTCTTAACCACCATGGTGGTCTTGATGTCTATATATGTCCATAATTACATGGTTCCTTTCCTTTAGTGTTACACAGTGATCAGCATTCATTTCAAACAAATTATGGCAACTACAACTGTGTTAGAAATAATTACTTCAATTTCCTGACGTTTTGACCTTCATATTAAGGTCATCATCTGGAGTATACACACATATATACAGAGCCAATCTATTACATTTCAATGAGACAGTGATTTGATCAATGGTTATTCTACTGGCCTGACCTCTAATGAAAAAAAATTAAATAAAATAAGTACATCAAAGCTATATTCTATTTGTAACATCATCAGAGGACAATTTCATATAGTTAGTTTAATTATAACAAAAGTGACATCTTAATTGAACATGAGAGTTGTTATATTAGAGCTAACTAGATTACAGTCCTAATTAACTCTTAAATGGAAAGGTTATGTGGGTAGAACATGTGGCTTCCATAGTATTGGGATTTTTAAACCATTATTGTTAAGATTAGTGTGATAAGAATTTCACATGCCTCCTTAAATTTACGTTCATATCACGTTTTGGTGCGAAAGGCACACAACAGGTGTCTTTCCAGTCAATTCTATGTAGAGTATTCAGGGCATGATCAGAAAGGCCAGCTTTACCGTAGTTATTAAATTAAATGTGTTGTTTGTTCCTTTTTTCTGATAGGAATTGTACATTCTGTTTTCCCTATATAGGACAAATTGCAAGTGCACTGAATACTTTATACTCCAGAGTGGAGCAGCAGAGGAAGTTGATCCTTGGATGAGTTAGATAAGTTCTTTAATTTGCAGGAGGTTTAATGGTGGCATTAAGGTTGTATTTCTGTAGTATTCTGTTTATTTTATCTGCAATTGTTACAGTTTTACTGTAATTTAGTTTATTTTTGTTTTTAAATGAGGTCTTGTGAAGAATTTTCTTGATAATCTTTTGGCTGTAGCCATTTTTCAGGAAGGTATTGCCAATAACTTTTAATTCATCTTTAAGTGCTTGTTCACTGGAGTGGATCTTCAAAGCCCTGTTTTTTAGTGTGTTAATGATACCTAGTTTTTGTGTTGGGTGGTGGTAGGAGTTTGTATATGTATTGGCCAGTATGCGTAGACTTACGGTAAACAGTGAAGAAGATGTGTGACAAGTGTATCTATAAATGGAAGTGCGTTCTGACTTTCAATGTTAATTGTGAATTGTATGCGTTTGTGTTGTTTGTTGAGGTGGCTGAAAATGTATGTAATGTCTGGTGGCAGTGGGACCAGGTAGTGAAAACATCATCAATATATCTAAGTCAGACTTTGGTTTTTAAAGTAAAGGAATCTAGAGCATGTTACTCAAAAGTCTTCCATATAAAAATTAGCAATTGGAGGGATAATGGTGAGTCCATGACTGTGCCTTCTATTTGTAGTAAAAAGTGTTTTGCCTCACAAAATAGCCAGGATGTAGAACATGTGCAAAGAGCGCTGTGATATCGGGCTGGAATTTGTCCTGTAAAAGAAGAATTGTGTCATTATTATTATTTAGGCCTCCAAGGAGTCAAAAGACTCATCGCGGGAGGTCCTTCCTAGGAAACATGTCTATCAAGACTCATCGTGGGAGGTCCCTCCTAGGAAAGACAAAGAATCATACCACTCCTTAAACTCATTGACCGTTCTCGCTCTCACCACTCTATCAGGCAATGCATTCCATGGTTCAACCACCTTCCCATCACTTTTCCAGCGTGATGTCTTTAATTTTGCTTACGAAGTGTTGTGCGTTTTTAATATAGGAGGAAGAATGACCTATCAACTCCTTGAGTGTTGATGCTTGTTTCTTTGCTCAATGATACAGCCCTGATTATCATTCCATGCAAGAATGGAATGATAATTGGAATTCCCTGAAGTAAGTAATGGAGGTGGAACCTCTATTACTTCAGTAACCATGTAAAAGCTTTGAACAACAGTTAATTTCTTACACTTGATATGTGAAATGGCTCATGGCTAATTCACATTATTATTGTTATGAGTTTCAAAAAAAAAAAAGTTCTTAGATCTTTTTTACATGTTCTGTAGCATATTAATCTTGGTGATTAAGCTTTAATTCAGACAGTGAAACTGTTAGTGTTCTTGTAGCTTCTTTTCAATTAAATTTGGATTTTATTTCATGTTTTTTTTTTTCCTTCCAAAAAAAAAAAAAAAAAAAAACCAGTTGTAAATAAATACTGGTGACCAAAACAGTTTTTTTTTCTTTTTCAGATTTCTTATTAAATTGAAAATTAATAAAAAGACTCCTTTTATGTAGTTTTAAAATAATGTAGTTAGCTACAATATTATTTAATTAATTTGGCTGTATTTACAGTGACTTGGAGTCTAGGAGAGAAGTAAAGAAGGAGGAAGGGGAAGCATTTGCTAGAGAACATGGTCTTATATTTATGGAAACATCTGCAAAAACTGCAGCAAATGTAGAAGAGGTAAGAATAAGTTTTATACTTTCTATGTATTAAGTTGCATTGTTTAGTGTAAGTTTTTCTGAATTACATATAAAATAATTTACAAATTACTTAAAATAGCAGTTCCTGTGTTGGAATAGTACTTAATGGAAGTATAACTGCAGATGCTTAAGAATTTCTTCTAATTTAATATTCTGACAATTTCAAAATCTGTACTCGTCATTATCATTTCTTGAAATGTATTCAAGGGACGTACAGGATGCCATTCTAACCCAATGATTTCATTGCTGCTGCTGTCCTATAACACTATTTTTTTCCAAAATAATATAAGTTTATTCATTTAGAGCATCGGTTCCCAACCAGTGGAATGCGTAACCCCCAGGGGGTTACGCATTCCACCTGGGCCATTCAGGGGTACACAAAAAATAATCAGTGGTGGAAAAACCTCATTTCTACTATTTTACATTAAGATAAGCACTGAACAAAAGTGTCAGTATTTAAAAACAGCTATTTTAAAAACAAGGGGTATAATTTATAGAAATGGGTTTAAAAGGGGTACACAAGTGGAAAAAGGTTGGGAACCACTGCTTTAGAGGATAATGACTTTCATTGTCTGTTATGAGTAACTTGAAGTGTTGGCTTGATCTCTAGAGCAAGATTTCTGGATTACCTAACTCATCATTCTAATATGCTTTGTGTTTCCAAACTTTTATGGGTGGCATTATCATTAAAAAATAAAAATAAAATAAAAGCTAGGTATTGCAAGTGATTGGTTTGATCTTTCTCCCAGTCTGTTTATCAGACATGCCAACTTGCATTGCCTATGCATAGCACTCATGGTCTGTCAGTTCTGTAACCTCTCGTGTTTGAAGTTTGGTATAGAAAAAATAAATGTTCTAGTTGCATATTATTGAATAATAGTATTAATAATATCAAGCTTCTTTCTAATATCTAAGTTCATGCTAATTGTTCAGCCCACTGTTTTCCTTCAGAATCTCATCTGAACAGCCATGAATGAAATAAATATATATTTGATATGATTAAAGAATTAGCTTTATTAGCATAATCCCTCAAGACTGGTTACAGTCGACCTTCATCATGCTGCTACCTAAAAAAGTAAATGCGAAAACTTGTAATGACTATAGAATGATCAGCCTAATGAGTCACGTTCTCAAAATGTTTCTGAAAATAATTCAGAAAAGAATATACAGAAAATGTGAGGACACCATCAGTGATACCCCAATTCGGCTTTAGAAACAGCTTGGGAACAAGAGAGGCCCTTTTCTGTTCTCAGATCTTATTTTAAAAATGTATTGACCAAAACAAGGTAATATTCATTTGCTTCATTGACTTCGAGAAAGCATTTGACAAAGTCCAACATGCTAAAATGATTGTACTATTAAAAAGAATTGGATTAGATGGTAAAGACATCAGGATCATTGAAAACTTATATTGGAACCAAAAGGCATCTGTTCAAGTTGATGACATTATTACAGACTCCATTAACATCAAACGAGGAGTAAGGCAAGGATGTGTGCTGTCACCTCTTCTTTTTAACATCTACTCAGAAGCCATATTTCAAAAAGTCTTGGAAGGAAGAAAGGAAGGAATTAGTGTAAATGGTGAAATCATCAGTTACATCTGATATGCCAATGATACAGCTCTTCTGGCTGACAGTATTCAGGATCTTCAAAATCTTTTGGAACTAATAAATGAAGAGAGTGAAAAAATGGGATTAAAAATAAATATCACCAAAACTAAATTCATGGTCATAAGTAAGAAACCAATTCTTAATTTAGCACTTTCTTTAAATAGGAAACAAATAGAAAGAGTGGCAAAGTTTAAATATCTCGGATGCTGGTTAAATGAAGATTGCTCTCCAGAAATGGAAATAAAAGTTAGCATTGAAATGGCAAGAAAAAATTTTCTCTTGATTAAATCAACACTGTGTAACTGCAGTTTAAACTTAACTTAGAGCTTAGAGTACGCATGGTTAAATGCTATATATGGTCTGTACTGCTGTACGGTGCAGAAACTTGAACCTTAAAAACAACATCAATAAAAAGACTTGAAGCCTTTGAGATGTGGTTATACAGACGAATGTTAAAAATTCCATGGACAGCAAAAACGTCCAATCAGGAAGTACTGGAACAAATGGGGAAATCACGTGAACTTTTAGATACCATAAAAAGAAGGAAAACTGCATATCTTGGTCACCTACTTCATAATGAAAAATATAAGATACTTCAACTAATTATGAAAGGGAAGATAAATGGAAGAAGAGGACAAGGAAGACAATGAAAATCTTGGCTGGCAGACATCAGACAGTGGACTGGTATGAACTCTGAGAGACTGCTCAGAGTAGCTGAGAATCGCTCAAAATTTGGCAAGGTGGTCACCGACCTCTGATAGGAGATGGCACTCAAAGAAGAAGAAGAAAGAATTAGCTGTGATTTTTTGCAATGATTCTGAATTTTACCAGTGTTATTTTTTGTTAAATGTTTTTATAGTTTTAACTTTAATTTAGGTGATTTATTTCTTGGTGTGAGACCCCCACACAGAGCACCTGACTTAAGGAGGATTGAGGATGAACAAAAACGATCACATTTAGTCTTTAGGGTGGTTTGTGATCAAGGTTATCTAACCCTTAGCTTACTCATGGTATTAAATGTGCTATAGGTTTTCAACCTGTAATATGACGTATAGAAACGTAAGACATGATAATTAATAAATAACACAATGACTGATTAATAACTTTAATAGTTTAACAACTGTATAACTGAGAGGAGACTTCCATATAGCCTTTAAAGGAATGCAGAGAACCGATCAGGACTTCTGACTTAATGCCCAATCCTCACATTCTCGTGGTGCATTCTGTTAGGTATCTACCCTGGGTACTGAACAAATGAGGATGGGCTGGCAATTTGGGATTTAGCCGACCAAATTATATTCTTATTGGCTTAAACCACAATACTAAATGATAGTACAACATGATTTGTAGGTAGCAGCCAGTTTATATATCTTCAAGATTTTTGAAAGATGTTTGGAGATGCTTTTGACATATATGGGAATCCTGTGGGCTTGTTCTTGTCTAGGTTGATGTGCGGGGAAGTGACTGATTATTTTTTGCGTTGTTTTTGGATTGTGTCCATTTTGTATGTTGGTATTTTTGATTATTTCCAATTCTTGGTTTAAAGAGCCTTCGGAGGAGCAGAATCTCTGTGCTCTGGTTACTAATGATTAGGATTCCCATACCATATGTCAAAGGCATCTCTGAACATCTTTCAAAAATCTTGAAGAAGTATAAACTGGCTGCTACCTACAAACCATTCAACCAAATCCACAATTGGTTACCTTCTCCTAAAGACAAACTTTCACGTCTTATGCTACCTGGGGTATACGAGGTCCCATGCTCCTGTAAATCATCCTACAATCAACAAACACATTTCTGAACATCAAGACCATATCTGTCTCATCAAACCGCAGAAATCTGGCCTCACACAAGACTGAATTGAAAACCCAAACCATAGGATCCATTGTGAAAAAACCAAACTTCTACATAGATCTTCATATAAACATGAACGTTTATATAAAGAAAGTGCTGAAGCCCTACGTCACAGGCCTAATTTGAACCGTAATGATGTTCTTACTATTCCTAAAGTCTAGGAAATTGTCATCCTAAATTGTGTTACATAATTCTATATGCTATCTCATTTTTTTTTCCCAGATATATTTTAATTTATTTCTATAACACTCTACTGCATGTATAGAGGATTCCATAGTAAGCATGCACCATAACTGTAATTCCTAGTATTGTTTGAATTAACTGCTGAAGATGTCCTATGATACTTGGGACAAAATATTTACTTCGTAAAAAATCTTATTACTGTGGTTATGTGTGTATGTTTAGTCATGAATGCTCCACAGGTTTCATTATACAATACAGAAAAGTGCCTTAGAAGATAGAAATAGAATATCTGACAATGTCAATGGAGCTAAAAGATTGATTTGGAGGAAATTGTAGATAGGAAGTTAGTAATGATGTAAATTTTTCATGTAGTACTATCATATCCTGTACACCCCTTGAGAGTACTTGTCAGGAATTTGATGATGCTGATGATATATTTTAATTAGTGTAAAATTTTTGTCTTAGTATCAAAGGCATCTTTGGTATGAATTTCAAATTAAACAAGAACAGAAACTGGTACACTCAACAAAATGGCACGTGTGAACCTGCATGTGTTGTTTTGTTGAATGTACCAGTTTCTGTTCTTGTACATGATGTAGAATGGTCTAATTATATAGTTCTAGTGAAATTAGTTTTAGCAAGATTTAAATAAATAAATAAAATTAAAACAAAAAATGTGTGTGTGTGTGTGTGTGTGTCGGAGCTCCCATGGGCTACCCAGCACATCCCCTAGGTGGTGGATGGGGAGAAACCCTGACTACCACCCGTTTGATATCAGGGCAGCTCTGAATATGTTGAATAAAGAGCCGTTGACCAGCGGTTTTGGGACTGGCGATCCCATGTGAAAATATTGCCATTCACCAACCCGTACTTGGCCAGCAAGGTGAATTTATGGCCTAACTTTCCAAGATGAATCTGACAGAAATAAAATGGCCATCATTCCCTGGAGGCTGGATTGTTACCTACAGCAGCAGACAGTTAAACATAAAGGCAGAGGGTCTAAGAATCCTCGGGTAACCAGATCATGCTACCTTTGGAAACTAGACCTTGGAACATTAAACTGTAGGATTCTGAGCAGTGAAGCATGGCTAACTGAAGAGCTAAAGCAACTAAAATGGTCTTGGACTGTGTGAAGTTAGACGTAATGGTGAAGAAATTCTTCAATTAAAAAACTGAGCCATACTATATTATAGAGGCCAAGATAAGGAAAGAATAGGTAGAGTTGGATTCATGATGAACATAAAATTGACAAACAGCATAATAGAATTTGACAGTATATCTGATCAAATAGCAAGTATTGTTGTTCAAATCTCAAAAAGATACTCTTAAGATCATCCAAATCTATGCACCAACAATAAGTCATACTGATGACGAAATTGAATCCTTCTATCATGATGTATTCCAACTCTACAATAGAAAACATAATTTCAGAATTGTAATGGGAGACTTTAATGCTAGAATTGGTATACAACATTCAGATGAAAGCTCAATGGGAAATTTTGGATATGGCATGAGAGACAATAGAGGAACAAGGTTAATAGAATTTGTAGGGAAAAAACCCTGTATATTCCTTTTTCAAGAAAAAAACACACAGGAAGTGGACATGGAAAAATCCAAATGGAAAAACTAGTGAAATTGACTCTATCCTCAGCAATAAGAAAAACATCTTTCAAGACTCCTCATTTATAAGCCTTCAACATTGGAAGTGACCATCGTATTGTATGCAGTAAAATCCAAATAAACTACCAAAAAGAAAACAAAAATGTTTTGAAGATCAAAGCAAAGTATAGATGTACACAAACTCAACATTATATATTCCAATGCGAACTAAACAATAGATTTAAACATCTTATTGTAGATGACAGTGCTGATCTATCAGAAAGTAATGACGTCATTACCCAAAACATTTTACAATGCTCACTTTAAATAGCTGGTATCACAGAATAGAAACAAGACAAAATTTCTGAAGAAACAAAGAGAAATGAAACAATTAATCTACAGAATAAAATTGAATATGCTGAATTGTGCAAAATGATCAGAAAACATTCTACAGAAGAAATAAGAAAATTCAGTTGTAAATTCGTACAACAAACAATTGAAAACAACTGTAATCTCAAAAAAGCCAAACAGTAATTGATGAACAGCAATAAACGCATGGTTGCAGTCAAACTACAAGATGGAACCATCACCATAGATAGATAGATATGCTATAACAAAAAGAGTTGAAGAATTTTACTCAATATTATCTCAGGATGATGAATTAAATGAAGAAGACAACTACGAAACAGCTGAAGTACCACATATTCTACCAAAAGAAGTTATGTGCAGCATCCAAAGCTTGCAAAATGGGAAAGCTGCAGGTGAGGATGGAACCGAAGGTACCACAGATTCTACCATAAATTATGTGGAGTACCCAAAGCTTGCAAAATGGGAAAGCTGCAGGTGAGGATGGAGTTATAGCTGAACTTCTAAAAACAGGTGGAAAAATAATCTACAAACTCTTAGCAAAACTATTTACTTTATGCATGAAGAAAAATGATGGTTACCCTAATTCTGATATATAAAAAAAAGTGAAGTAAAAGACTTGACGAACTACCGACCTATCAGTGTACTATCAGTAGTTTACGAAGTGTTTACAAAAGTCCTAGTTCATAGGCTTTGTGTGACTCTAGACCTAGCATAACCAAAAGAACAGGCAGGCTTTTGAAGGGGCTTTAGTACAATGGACCATATTCAATTTGTACAGCAGATTATTGAACTGTGTAATGAATATCAATTATCACTATGTCTTGGATTTGGATTTATTGACTATGAGAAAGCCTTTGATTCACTTAAAACTTGTGCAATACTTAAAACATTACGAAACCGACAAGTGAAGGAGCCATACATCAGGACCATGAAATCAGCATACACCAATGCCACAGCAGCAGTTCATTTCAGTGGAAATACAGAGAGGCATAAAGACAGGGTGACACAATATCTCCAAAATTATTTACAGCATGCCTAGAAGAAATATTCAAACTTCTTGATTGGGAAGATCTGAAGATAAATGGAAGATATTTAAGCCATTTATGCTTTGTAGATGACATAGTTATCTTTACTTCAACTGTGCATGAATTACAGACTCGTATCTATGACTCCAAATTGCTAGCAAAACAGCTGGCCTAAAGATAAACCTAAAGAAGACCCAAGTTATGTTCAATAGCTATGTCCAACCAGAAATAATAAAATTCAATAATGAGGAAATTAAACAAGTAGATCATTACATATACTTAGGACAAAAGATATCAATGGAGCAAAATATCATGGATGAAATTAAAAGGTGCATGATGCTTGGGTGGAAAGCATTTGGAAAATTACATTCAATATTCAAAAGCCAACTACCGTTATGCCTGGAGAGAAATGTTTTTAACCAGTCTATTCTTCCTGTATTAACATATGGCTGTGAAACATGTACACTAAATGCAAAGGAAATCCAGAAATTAAGAACAACACAATTTAGTATGGAAAGAAGTATTCTTGGTATCACAAGACTGGATCACAAAAGCAATACGTGGATAAGAAACCAAACCAAAGTTTCTGACATCATAGGAAGAGTGAAACATCTGAAGTGGCAGTGGGCTGGGCATATTGCTTGAAGACAAGATCAGTGATGGACAAAAGAAGTCCTGGATTGGATTCCACGAGAGAAAAAACAACCATGACGCCAACCTAAATCGCAGTAGATTGATGATATCATCAGATTTGCAGGAGTGACATGGGAAAGGAGAGCCATGGACAGACAGTTTGGAGTAATCTTGGAAGGGTCTTCATCCAGCAATGGATCGACAATGGCTGCGAATGATGATGATGATATATATATATAATTTAAGTTAATTCTGGAATTTGTGAAGAACTATTACCCATTACCTTGATGGACCCGTGTTTCACTCAGGATTTCTCCGTGAGTGCAGGTCACAAAGATACCTCCAATGATCTCGATCTTGAGCCTCTTCCATGTTATACCCATAGATTTCACTAGTGGCTCTTCCCATCTTATAGGGTCTTCCTGGTTTTCTCTTTATTCTTGGTTGCCAGTTGAGTATTCTATATGTCCATCTGTTATCCCGAGTCTGGCTATGTGACCTGCCCAAATCATCTTGCTTTCATATATACTGCAGTTACCACATCTTTTATGTCTGATCTCTTTTATTTCCATATTTCTGACATGTTCAATTTTGCTGATGTTACAAATCCTGTGTTCTATTGCATGCTGAATTATTCTGAGAATCTCTTTTCATGTCGTGTTCCATGTTTCTGATCCATATGCGAGTGATGGAAGAATGTTACTATTAAATAGTTTTGCCTTCACAGAGATGTCAAGATTTGGATCATAGCCAAATCTTGACATCTGTTGAATGATAGCCATGCATCTTTCTTTCTCTTTGCTAGATCTTCAGATAAATCATTATTCATTTTTATTGTTTGTCCTAAGTAATTGTAGGAGTCAACTTGTTCTATAGGGATGTTATTAATACATAGGTGACTGTCACTTATGTAGATGTTTTTGGTCCATTTTGTTTTTTCTAGATTCATTTTTAAGCCTATCTTCCTGCTGTTTGTGTATATTTTTTCACCCATTTTTTCTAGGTCTTTTGGGTTGTTGGATATCAGTACTAGATCATCGGCAAACATAAGGATTTGTAGTTTTCCCCCATCTATGCTTATTCCTCTGTTTAGGTCTATTTTTTTTTTCAGAATGTATTCTAAAGTGCTGGTAAATAGATTTGGGGAGATCACATCACTTTGGCAGACCCCTCTCTTTATATTTATAGGTTGATCAAATAGGGTTATTTGTGTGGTCTGATTTTTGTTAATTTCTTTTATCATGTGGATGCAAGTAGGGTCTACATTTATTTCCAGTAAGGCATTGATGACTGCATTGTGTTCTATTGTATCAGATGCTTTTTTAAAATTAGTAAAGAGGAAACATAGAGGGGTTCGGTATTCTCTGCATTTTTCTGTTAGTTGTGAAATGACTGGATAATACGATCTATTGTGGAGAAGCCTCTTCTGAATCCTGCCTGCTCTCTACTGGAGTTGTCTTCGAGAGTGTTTTGGATTCTGTTCAGTATTACTCTGTTCATGGTTTTATATATGTGAGAGAGTAGACATATTGGACGATAATTTTTTATGTCTTCCTTGTTCCCTTTTTTGAATAGAAGTATAGTTTTTGAGGTCTTCCATTCCTCTGGAATCTTTCTTTCTTTGAATCTGGTGAATCTGGCAGTGAAGGCTTTGAAAATAATTGGTCTACCTTGTTGGATTTCTTCAGCCTTAACATGATCAAGTCCTGAGGCTTTACTTTACTCATTTTACTTAAGGGCATGTTCTATTTCTTCTAGAAGTACATCTGGTATATTGCTTGGTTTTGGAATGATAGGTTCTGAAACTTGGCACTTAGTTGCATAGAGATCATTATAGAAATTCTTCACAATTTCTTCTATCCTTTTTTCTATTAGTATGTTTTTCTCTATTTTGATCCTGTAAAGCAGATGGAATTGACTGTTTAAAATTTAGGTCTTTCTCTATTTTTTTTTCAGGCTGGTTTTTGCCTGCACTGCTTCTCTTAGTTTTTGTGTCCTGAAAGATTTGTAGTCTTCTGGAATTCTTTTCCTTAGTAACTTACAGATAATTTTGTATTCTAGAAAATTTTCTTCAGATTTCTTCCGTTCTTTTCGCTTTTTCAGTAGTTCTATATTTTGAATTGAGAGTTGTTCTCTTTTCATTTGTTTCACAGGAATTTCTGATTTTTTTCTTGCACTCGTTGAATTTATTAATAAATCAATATAGTCATCATTTATGTAACAGTTCTTAATAGTCCATTCGGTCTCTTCTATGTACTTCCTGAACTTGTGGTAGTCTATTTGTTTGGATTGTCTTTTGTGGTTTGATGTTGCCCTTATATGTTCTTTTTTTGTGGTCTATTCTTATAATGGCTCTGAGGAGTCTGTGGTCAGAATCTATGTTGAAGTATGTTTTGCCTATTGTACCAACATTTTGTACCAGTCTTTTACAGTCTATTAAAATGTAGTCAATTTTATTTTTTGTCTCCATTCAGTGATTGCGAAGTCCATCTTCTTCCTGGGTGTTTGTTGAAAAAAGTGTTCACGATAAAGAGTTGTTCAGCTGCAACAAATTCAGTTAATCTCTCTCCTCTTCTATTTCTTTCTCCCAGGCCATGTGGTCCTATAAACTTTTCGTTTTCTTTTCCACATCCTATTTTGGCATTAAATTCACCATCAACGAATGTGTATGTTGACTTGTAATTTAATGCCTGTTCAGGATTCATGTAAAAATTTTTTATTTCTTGATTATCAGCTACAGATGTTGGAACATACCAGGATATTAATTTTATTGTTATATTGTTCTCTATTCCAATTAAGAGTACACCTATTCTTTCAGATATGATGTTACAAGAAAGAATCGACTTGGTGAGCTTAGATTTAACAATGAAGCCCACTCCACCTTGTTTGCTATTGTTTGAGGATGCTCCGAGGAGTATCAGTGTGAGACACTGTACCATCTTGCTGTCAGTTCTTTCAATTTTTTTGTTTCATTCACGAGCAGGATATCTAAGTTGATATTGGTTAGTTCTTTGATTATTAAATCTATTCTGTAGTCTGTCTCTTGCTAAAGTTCGAGTATTGAGGGTACCGATTGCCATTTTCATAGATTTAAGAGGCAGCCTGTTTTCATCTGCAAGATTTTTAGTACCCCTGGTCTCACTGAGTGCCTTACCACCACTGTGAAAAGGTGAGTGTGATCCACACAGGACTCGGGGCCATTTCTGTTGTTGTAGTAGTGGCATCTTTACTGTGGTCGCATATACACTTCTCCAGACCAGGGTTCTGAAGTGTTCACCAGAGATCTGAGAATGATGATGTATATATATATATATATATATATATATATAATTTAAGTTAATTCTGGAATTTGTGAAGAATTATTACCCATAAGAGGGATAATTTAAGTTCATCATTTCTACTTAGATTTGGTCAGTGTAGCAAGGTGTCACAACTCTCTTTGTATAAACGTTCCAAGAGATTGTTACCTTTACAAAGAACTTTAATTTTCTTTCAAAGAAAGCAGTGTCTGGTGGTGATAGCATCATTCACAATACCCAAATGCTCTGGCTCATGGAACTTAACTTAGTTTAAATGTTCATCACATCACGTGGCTGCAAAAAAAAACCATGGCGAAAACAATTTGGAAAGGCAATTTTGTAACATGGAGAATCAATGCAGTCTACCACAGGACATAATGGAATATTTGTTTTGTGGACTTTTGGCAGTCCATATAAATGAGGAGGATGCCCAAAGGTAACACTTCAATGTTATGTTTTTAACTGGGATGAGGAAACCAAGAAGAAATTGAAGTGTTACCATGAGCATCCTCCTCATTTACTGCAGTAGACTGCATTGGTTCTCCATGTTATAAAATTGCCCTAATGTTCTTTGCTCTAAATTGCTGCTCTCCCAAGAAGTAAATCACATCAAGTCCACTTTTTTTACTAATGGTTTTACCGAATTATATGTTGACAAGATTATTTATACTTAGTTTCCTTGTCATCTGCCTCTCATTAAAATGATGAATCAGAGGTGGTCCATCATGTCACCATTCCCTATGTTAAAGGCATCTCAGAAAATATTGCCAAACTACTTAGATCCATTGGTCTGCAAGTGTCCTTGTGTCCTATTAACAAAATATCTACTTTTCTCTGCTTAGTTAAAGATAAACCTCTGCCTTTAGATCACCTTGGAGTATATAAAATTTCTTGCAGCGTGGGTTATATTTTGACTAAAAAAGGTAGATCTGCAGCCATGCATCATGATGAATACTTAGATTATGTCAAGTTCCATGAGCCAGAGCAAACAGGTCTTGCAGAGCATGTTATCAAAACCAGATACAGAGTTCTTTGGAAGAAAATTAAGGGTCTTCATAAAAGTGATGAACTCTTGGAACATTTATGCAAAGAGTTGTAAGACCTTGCTACATCAGCCAAATCTAAATACACTATCTGATCAAAAGTATCCAGACACCTACTCGAAACTGTAATCAGCCTTTTCCTGTGACATATTTTCCAGTACTGGACATTAATACGGGGTGGTCCACCCTTTGCTTCTATGACAGCTCTAACTCTGCCGTGGAGACTTTCTACCAGGTGTTGGAATGT